>NC_052533.1:95089780-95244066 GCF_016699485.2 Gallus gallus | reverse complement strand
GGACCAAAAAAAATGCTGTCAACGAGGAATCCTGGGAATTGAGCAGCTAAAAGGATTACAAAAACCCTTAGTCTGATGACATTTACTCTGGAATTATAGATTTGTTTTTTAATAGATATTGGCTCTAAAATCATTAAAAATGTTAATATAGGAAACAATTAAGAGGCAGCAGAAGGAATTGTGCAAACAAAAAGATTAATCAAGGGTTCTTCAGAATGAAAAATCTCTTTAGAAAATATGTGAAATATCATGTGGTTGCAGAATGACATCCCAAATTGTTCTCAAATGTACTGCAGAATAACAAAAGTCCAGATGGAAGAAAGCCTGAAGTACTGCATTCATTAGGGCTTGTAAATCATGCATTCTATTGAGGTGTACTAAATTATGTTGGATCACAGTGTACATTACATTGTAAACTAGGTCTTAGAATATACACGTATAATCTTAACCATGGGCTTGGTTACTTAAGTACTAAACAACTCAAGCATTACATTTTCTCCTTTGAAAATACGTGAAATGTTATAAAAAATAACTTATCTTCTTTTTTTTTTCTTTTTTTTTTCCTCTCCTTCTGTTGATGCTTTTATTATGAATAATTCACAGTATTTTCCACAGGGATGGAGAATGAGGATCACTCATTGGATTGTAACTGCATACATTTCCTTTCTCTAATCAGCCTGGGACACCTAAGCGGAACGATGAGATTGACTTAGGATCCCCTTCTGTATCATAGTTACTGAACAAATCACTTCTATTTGATATCCCAGTTTGTATTCCATGACTTGGGAAAAGAAATGTGTTCTGAATTTTCATTTTAGCTTCACTAAACAATGCCCTTATGCCATTTTACAGAATCGTTGAGACTCAAACACTGAAACATTTTAGCCAGTTTTCACTGAAGAATATCCAAAGTGTTCTGAACTTTGGTTTTATTCTTCAATGCTTTTTATTACTAAAGAAATAAATGATGCATTGCTCTTACACTGAACATGGTATGGTATTTTCTAGTAAAGTTATAAATCTCTCTTTTTATGATGTTGTTGAATCATTTCTCTCTAGTCTTAACGAATTCCAAAATTATATTTATAAAACAATCTTCTACCTAGGAAGGAAAGAAGGATTGCATTCTTCAGCATTATTCATATTTTATTACAATATTCTTTTTTTTTCTTTCTTTACATGAAAATAGTATCCCTTCCAAAAGTAAATCAAAATGATCTGTATTGCTTTCAACTCCCTTGCAGCGTATCAAATAAAGGATCACAAATAAGCCACAGTTACATGATTAATGTTATTACACAAGGTAAGGAAAAAAAAAAAAAAAAGATCTAATTTGTCATATTAGTTTATCTTCAGAAATCCTTAGTTGTTTTTACTGTTGTAAACTCAGTAATTTGCTAGGAGACTAATGCCCTAGATTCTGATGTTGTATTTGAAAATGGGAGCAAGCCTAATCATTCCTTATGCATTTTGAAAAATGAACCTTTTGTCTATTTCCTTGCCAACACAGTTTTGTATTTCATTGTACATTTATTAGTATTTTGCTTTGCTGTTTTTCATCTGACATGACTGATATTGCAACTATTCTCAAGCTTAAAGGATTTTGCTGTAGGAAGTTACTTGCCGAACACAGATAAATTCTTTCCACTTCTAGTCCGAGGCTCAGAGAAAAATAGAATGTCTTTGGTTGGAAGAAATGTTAAAGCTCATCCAGTTCCAATCATATGCCATGGATGGGGCTGCTACCCACCAGTTCAGCTGCCCAGGGCATCATACAACCAGGCCTTAACCCCTCCAGGGATGGGGCACCCACAGCTTCTCTAGGTAGCCTGTGCCAAGGCCTCCCGAGTAAAGAATTTCTTCCTAGTATCTAATCTAAATCTCCTCTCTTTTAGTTTGAAAGCATTCCCCTTGTCCTATAACTATCTGCCCACGTAAAAAATAAATCTCCCTCCTATTTATAAGCTCCCTTCAAGATTAATTTACTATAATTACAATGTTCCAAAATATTGTACTGTATTTTTCAAGAACAGGTAAGATGGAACCACTGGAGAAGTACCAAGTGCATCTCAGAATGAAAGGTTCTAAAAATGACTATACAGATAGCCAATAGAAATTGATGGAATTTACAGTTATGATAATGATGAATAGGGATTGTGTGATTCATGCAGAGAAACTGCAGAGCTGAAGTGAGGTGCACAAAGTTTTCTACTTCTGTTCTCTCTTCTTTAGTTGCTTTCATTTTGCTCTAATTAAAAAAAAAAATTGAAGAAAAAAGAAAGAAAATGACCGTATTTTTTTCCTGTTCAGTTCAGTTATTTATTTATCTATTTATTTACTTATATTTTCAAAAGGTTTTCAGACTTTTTGAAACTTTTTTTTAATTAAAAAAATTGTCTGATATGATGCTCCTTAAAGAAGTTTTCAGTGCAGAATAAGACTGCAAGTATTTCAGAAAATCTGAGAGTTCTAGACATAAGGGATTGAAAAGAAAAAAAATGGAAGCACCATAGTAGAATGATTAGTAGAGGGGAAAAAAAAAAAAAAAAAAAAAAAAAACAAGCAAGGTGCGTCAAATCAAGTTTTTAACATAATGTGGGGTGCAACTTTTACTTCAGCCCTTATAAGATTTAAGCTACAGCTTTCATTATCCTCAGTGCCCTGCAGCACTAGACATCCAATGTATTAGTTCAATTTCCGTGGAATAAATTTTGTAAGACAGAGGTCTTGCAGTAGGTCACCATGAGTTAGGGATCTCACATGGAAACCCACTTTTCCATTCAACAGGACTACAAATCCAGAAGTTATTTTACTTCAAAAGGCTTTGCTTAACACTGATCCTTTCTCAAGTTTTTTGCTTACAACTGCAAGTGAGAGCAAACTGAAATAAAAAGAAGTCTTATAGAATTCTTTTTTGAAAAATTAGTATTGCATGAAATAATTAAAATTTTCTGAGATGTACTTTAAAATAATAAATAATAATTAGATTTTTTTTTACAAATATGAATCTTGGAACTATGTTTAATTAATTAGAAGACAACTGAGGTATGACAAAGGAAGACAAAAAAATAGTGCATTAAAATTATCAGTCAATAAATATAATGAACAGACTCATCAAAATATAGAAAAGTCCTGTACTGAGCAAAAACTATAATAGGATTATTATTACTAATGCTAGGTGACTTTAAAAACAGCTTTTCAAGAGAATTGTTACAGATAAAATTGAGAACTGTATCAACAACTGATTATTAGTCTGAATATGAAATAATCACTGGAAAACCATTTCTGAAAGGCCATTGCTCAGTAACTTTTTTGACTAGGACTAAAAAAACTAAGTGACCAAAACCACAGTATATACTGTGAACTGTGAAATGTCTGGCTGTTGCAGTTTTCAGGACAACTCAAACATACAATTTTAGATACTGATATTTATACCTCAGTTCAACTTAATTAGACTTTTTATCTGTATAGGATTACCTAACCTCCATCTGCTCCTCGAAAAACAGCACAAAATTTTGAGGACACCAGACATGTAAACTATACCTTAGCAATACTAATTTGAAACTCTGGAAAGAGAAAGCACCAGAAGTTGAAGATAAATGAACTATAAAATTCCCCACAGAAATCCTAGGTATGGATCAGAAGAAAAATTTTTATTGATTTTCAAGGCCAGATAGGAATGTAGCAAAAGAGAAAGCAGGCAGTTGAAAATGCCTATTTGTTTTTGAGAAGAAGGAGGGACACTAATGATGAAAGTCTGCAAATGATGTGTTGGAAATTGATAAAATGAAATGTGTAGATAATACATTTTATTACAACTATCCAGAAACAATAGAACACTGCATAGAACTCTCTTCAGTGATATTTTTGTTTCTGTCCTATATGTCTGTTACCTTATTATATATTGTGTATTTGCTGTGGATGATCTTCTGTTTAGCCCAGATGACACCAGAACAAATTATACTGTTTATCTCTTTAAGTTCTTGTTTATAAATTGTATAATCATTAGTTCAGTTGTTAGAAATGTTGGTGCCTCTTTTGATCCTGCACTGAACTTTAAGGCCTTTGACATGGCCCTGCACTACATCCTTATCTCCAAATTGGAGGAAAATGGATTTGAATGCTGGACAATGTCATGGATAAAGAATTGATTTGATGGTTGCAGCCACATGGTAGTGATCAATGAATCTACATTCAGGTGGAGTTAGCTTATGAGTAGTATCCCCAGAGGTCCATCTTGGGACCAGCGCTCTTCAACATAGAATCACAGAATCATAGAATCATAGAATGGCTTGGGTTGGAAGGAATCTCAAGGATCATCAAGATCCAACCCCCCTGCTACAGGCAGAGCCTCCAACCTCCATATCTAATACTAGACCAGGCTGCTCAGGGCCCCAACCAACCTGGCCTCAAGCACCTCCAGGGATGGGGCAACCACAACTTCTGGAAGAGAATTTTCCTTTGAGAAAAGCAAAATTCTTCCTCCCTTCCTCCCTTCCTCCCTTCCTTTGCAAACATATGTGTATTTATGTTGTGGTTAGAGATAGAGCTATTACCTTGGACCAAACATTAGGATTCTTAATAATTCATCTCATCAAAATTGGCAAAATCCAATTCTGTGACAGCTCTTCCAGAGTATATTCAAGGAAGAACTTGTGCGCTTATAATCTAAAAAAAAAAAAAAAAAAAAAATAGTTCTAGGATTATAACTTTGACATCTTACTATACAGTCAAATTCCCATATTTCCAATGCCAATATCACTTTGAGTTTGCAAATCTTCCATCAGTGAATTCTAAATTGATTGAGGGAGAAATGCTAAACACATTAAATACAGAAAAAAACAATACTTGGTCTTTTTTTACTTTTCAACTGTTTCTTTATACTCCTTCACAGTAATTAAAACACCGTTTCAGTGTGACATGAGTTAATGTTCTGGTTATATACAAGCAAGTGGGAATAATATTATCTTTAATTAATTTTTTGTTCTATGAATTAAGAGTACAGTATGTTAAAATATCTAAGGAACAATTTAAAGATATGACTGAATTTTCAGTGTATCTGAAGACCAAAATCTCTATTAGATGTTTCCTTTCTTGTTATGTGCAGAAATGTTTAATTAGCAATAATTCTAATTACATACAAATGTTCATGAGGGCAAAATAAAAATGTCCACTTAATTGTAAGTGGATACAATTCCAATGGAGTCTGGCAAGCTGCAACTCCTACATGAGGGGAAACAAAACAAAACAGAATAACACACACAATTGTTAAGTGAGATAAAGAAGCATGGCCACCTCCTCCTGCCAGCCCAGCTTCTTCCCAGCTGATGGGGCTCAGCCTGGTGGCCAATCACTCAGCCCCTGCCCAGACTGGGGACCATGGAAGCACCTATCTCTTTCTGTAGACTGAACCAGTAGCAAAGTTGAACACGTATTCCAGACACAGAGAGATAAGACACTGACACAACAGGTCACACAGGCTGCCTTCAACAGCACTTAGGCACAGGACTCAAATAGCTGATTCCAGTCTGGCAGAGATAGGAATTCACTAGTGAAGGCACACACAGAACATTCTCTAGGTTTACACACATTCACAGATCCACTGAGTACTTTGTTGTTCCAGCACCATTGCCTGAATCCAGTTCCCTCACACCTGATTCACAATGTGCCTACCCACCAGCTAGTCCAGCCTGAGACTTTCTGCATACATACAAGCACTAACACATTTTTATTGTGACCTGCAACCCTGCTCACTGTCCCACCTAGTAGCTGGTTTGGGAAAACACACTGCTCCTGCCCCATGGCTGGGAGTAGAAGAACCCACTGACTTTAGCATTTGACTAGAGCTCTCTAACAAGAGCTGCATTCACTGCAGTCACTGCACCCCCCCAGCCTGGGGGACCCTGGTTCATGATCTTATCAGCTGCAAAGTCCAGGCTGATCTTCCTGAAAGTGGTGCCTGTAGTTTGATAACTCTTCAACTAGTGTGACTGGGATTTATTGATTTTTTTTAATTTTGTTACTGTCAAACATGTACTCACATGATCTCATCAATTACTGTGACTAACCATACAAGGCTGGTTCCTTGCTTTTTTGGAAAAAAGTTCTTGACTCTTAAAGGAGCAGACACTGTCATCCTATATTTATTAATAAACACCACCACCAAAAAAAAAAAAAAAAAAAAAAAAAAAAAAAAAAAAACCAAGCAACCAACCAACCAAACAGAAAACACTGCCATTTTAATTGAGTATTTGAATCTGTTTGCCTTTATTTACAATATATATGAGTCATTTCACTTAGTTATTTGTTAGGATTTAAAATCAAAACCAGAAAATTGAATTTGCTGTAAAAATCCTTCATTTTCAGAAAGGAATGGGAACATCAGATTCCTAGACATGACTTTCATTAAAAAATATAAAAAATAAAAAAAGTTATTTTTTGCAAGCTACAGGTTTAATGTTGAGGAAAGAAAATTCAGCAGAGTACCTCTGTCCAGCAGTCTTTTTGTGTTAAGTTGCTGTGTTTTACTTAGTGGTCATGTTGATCTGAGTAATTACAAATAAAAGCCATATATAAAAGACAAAAGGCGACCTTGAAAAAGGTGTAATGAATGCAGCATGAAAGACTCAGTTGCACATTTAAACACAGTCTATAGCTACCAATGTTTCTTTGTCAGTCTTTATTTGGAGTTATGTCTACAAATAGACTGCACTAAAATAGCCAAGAGGAAGAAAAGAGAGATTTACTATTTGGACTCCATCCATTTAAATATACACTATATTAAACTTCCTACAATGTCTGACTCTATTATTTATGGAAAATTAGCCTTTCCAATCTTGTTATACAGTCTCAAGGAACTTGATTGCTAGCTATTGCAGTAGTCTCTGAAAAGACATGCAGGAAACTAGGCTTTCATGAACTTACTTTGGAGTTTGATCCCAAACTGTTACACAGTTCTTTAGATACCTATCCTTTAAATCCTTTTAACATGTTTTGGAAGTCTCAGAAATGTGTTTAGTCAGAGAACTCTTCCAAAGAAGAGTAAAAAGGTTTGAAAGAAAATAAGCCCTCTTGCATTCCAGCTTGTCCTTAGATATCAGAGAGGCTGAGGAGACTGGGCTTAGATTCTGAGTGATGCTCAACTTACTGGGGAAGAGATGTATGGCATGTCAAATTATCCTAGTAGTCAGTGCAAATTTGTCTGTGATGGTCCCTTCCCCAGAATGTCTCTTCTCTTAAGCCAGTTTTATACTATTTTCTTACTTTCATGTCGTCATACGTATTTTTTGTTGCAATTAGTATAATATCTTCTTGCTGTGCTTTTAAAAATTTCAGAGCATGTAGTCAGGGGTGATGATACCTTGAGTGGAGATAGCCTTTGGATAGAGATGTGTTTTGCTACGCAGAGATGAGTTTTCAGAAAGAAAAAAAAAGAAAAAAGAAAAAAAAAACCTTTTGACTTTTGACAGGGTAGCAACTATGCAGTTTTTCAGTTCCACAGAATCACCAAATTCCCAACCCTTCTGTGTTATCACAGAGCCTGGGTGCAGTGTTTCCACTATGCTCCATCTTCCATGCTTTTTCTCTTAGAGTCAGCACATCAAGCTCCCCTGGTCTCGCCAGCTTCAAGACTGCAGGTATTGTTGCCAGGGAATCACCATGGAATGACTTTTCATACATCCACTGTATTCTGCTCTGGAAGTTGCCTCAAGTATGCACTTTCTCTGAAGAGGGGGACCTCTTAATAAATCACCTCCAATAATTATTTCAGAAGACTTCAAAGAATAAGACATAGAAGGTACTTGGGAGAGAAATTAAAATGAAAATATATGTTGTTGCAGAAGGATGTAGGTACGGAATGGAACAGGTTTTTTGAACTCTACACATTTTCCAAGTTTTTATCAACTTTCTCTTAAATACTTCTGCAGCTGTAAGTGAATGTCTATAAGGACCATCCAGAGGAGCACAACCTGTGCTCTCTGAGTGCTATTGGGCTTGAATCTGCTGCTGCAATTTTGTGGATTATACTCTACAAAACAAATGACCTTTTGAATGATGTATTAAAAAAAAAAAAAGTTCATATTAATTCTTTTCTTCTAAATTAATATGAAAATAGTTTCATATGTGTTACATTCATTTACACTAATCCTTTCCTTGTACAGCCAGTCATTGCTTCTGCTGATCTGAGCAATCAGTTCCATCTTGGAATCTCTAAGTGACACACAGTACAAAAACTAATATTCCAAATACTGCCCTTATCTCTTAAGATGAAGAGATTGTAAAATATTCTAGTGTTCATCAGAAGCATGCGTGGGCTTACCTGGGTGGCCACCTTTCTAACAGATAATCCAAAGATGTCTCTTGCTGCTTATTTTAAGGAGATTTGCTGGTACAGTCTTGCCCTATCCTAATCAGTGCTGTACAAGACAAATGCCCAGAGACTGTTCAGGGGGTGGCACACAGATGCAATCACTAGAAATAAGTGAAAGACTGAAAAGACTAGAGCATTCCTTCCAAATTCCTCCAGAAAACTGCACTTGCAGATGCTGTCTAGCTACTCTTCAGCATATAGAATCTAACCTCTTGTTCAGTGTTAGAAACACATTGTTCGGTAGTCCTGCATCACATCTGCTGTCTTATTTGAATGAAACACACACAAGAGAATACCATTTCAGGAATACGAAAACATTACAGGTGGGTGATTGGAGATTCAGTCTCAAGTGCTGTCAGTGATGCCAGTTCAGGCCACTCATTATTGGGATAAAAGAATAGTTCCAGGCTTGTTATTTTTAGTAGAACATATTTGGCCTATAAGGCCTGTGAAAGCAACTGTGTTGGAAGACTTAACGGCACATATGAAAATTAATATTTTATTATCATAAATGAAATATTATAACTAAGAAAAAAATAAAGTATTCATTTGTGACATTTTGAATGATTGTCTGATATACTAACCCTGCTTACGGAGATTTGAGGGTAGTATGGGGAATTAAACATAGGAAAAGGCTTTAAATAAGAGAAACATCAACTTCAGACAGTCTTCTATCATTGCAACTGGCCTGAATGAATGATGGAAACCAGAGCTATTGTATCTAGGAGGAGAATGAGAAGAATATGATGAGAAGTTGAAGAAGTTATCTGAGAAAAGTTTTTTTTCTATGCAATTAGAATCCCCATGTAGTACATCTCCATGTAGTAATGTGTCTATAATATTTATAGCACAAGATTTCTCGCAGTTTTTCTTCTTAGATGAATACGTTTAAGTTTCATTTCCAACATGCATTGCACAGTTTGTTTCTTTGATAACCTTATTCTAAAATTCATATATCTTATCCTACATCTTCCTACTTACTATTTTCCATTTAATAGATGGTAACATATTCTTTGTTTTGTAACATTAAAGAACATACTTAGTGTAAGAGGTTAAATAGGGTGAAACCAGTGAACAAAGATGCTAACATGGAAGAGCGTTGCTTCAAGACAAAAGCTGAAGGTAAGCTAAAAAATTTATTTTTTTTGGAGATATTCAGAGCCTACAGACTGAGAATCACTGACTGAAAGATTGCAGAAGGTCAGCACTAGCTGCCAATTCTTTGGAAAATTTATATCTGTTTTCCATAAGAGACTAACTGGTCTGCTTCCAGTTTATCAGTTCTATGCTGCAGAACTTCTCATGCCTTTGTACATTCCAAAAATCTGAAAAACTCTTCCTCGGGACCATTTTTATTATTATTATTATTTTTAATTTTTTTGTTTGCTTTCTTGCTTGTCTAATGTTGAGGATGGAAACACAAGCATTCAAACAAATAAGAAAAACAAAGACATGCCTGTATTTGATTTTTTTTTATTATTTTTTTTTTCTGGACTGACTGCTCTGAAAGTTTGTGTGGCTTAACAGCTAGACAGTGCTTTATTTTCAGAAGGCTGTGAACACATTGCCAGCTTCTCTGTGATCGTATAGAAGAACTATAGTAACTCAGGAGGTAAAAGATCTTGCTTCTATGCCTTGCTTGTACTGAAGCATTAGGAATTTCAACATAGCAGAAGCATTTTCCATTCACCAAACTGCAGAACATTTTACACAGGGACTTTATCTTACTATGCTTCACTGTTTTGTCAAGAAAGTAATAGACTGACAATTTTTTTTCATGTTTTTGAATGAAAAATATTTATAGAATCAAAAATGTTGCCTGGTCAGTTAACTATGCAATTCAGTTTAAAATGAAGAATCATCATCAAACACTTGTTATTTACTCCTAGGAAAGATCTTCATTTTCGTTTGAGTGCTAGAAGTATAAATGAAGGATGTAATGGAGAATCATCAGTAAGACTTAAATTATGAGACAGTAAGGTGAGATACTGGTTATATTTTAAGCATTATAAACAATGATTATTTAGAAAGATCCTAACATTATAGCTACTCCTACAGATTTCTGGGGGAGAACAAATTCTCCTGATAAAACACAAATCCATCGAGAGCACCAAAGATAAAATATCAGCAAAGGAACTGAATATCGCAGATATATAGTAGAAGAACAATACTATGAAGTATTTTCAAGTGGAAAGAATCTATATATATAGATACCAAAGTACCACATTTTTTCCCTAACATTCTCTGTCTCATCACTAGATTATTTGTTACCAATTCTCCATTCACAGACTTCAAAAACTTGCAATGATTCAAGGGCCATTCTTTGTTTTTGCTTCTTCAATCTAGTTAATCACTTACTGGTGCAGAATTAAACTCCTAAGGAGAAGATACACAGAAGATGTTATATCAGCCAGTCAAAATCACTTAAGAAGCTTTAATACAATATGCTGTTTGCTGTACTGAATTCTATCTTCTTCCAAGGCCCCAGTTCATTCAGGTGCCTTGCCACCTCCATTTGCTATTTTTAGCAGCTTCATTCTAGTTGTTCTAAGTCAGTTTGAGGTGAAGCACATGCTTAGAAATCTGGCTCAGTTGAGAGTCTAGTCACTGGCCTGAAATTGCACACTTTAAGTAGTAAAAAGAAGAAATTTGCAATCAGTAAAGTAACATCTGCCAGATTTTGTAATAACAAACTCAGTAGGAATACATTCAGGAGTGGATGACAGCAACAGGGGAAATGCTGAACTTAATTATATATTTTTATTTTATTTTATCAAGCTTAATTCACTGGCTTTGTCACTGGGACAGTAGTGCTCATTTACCAACCACCAGGTTATTATTAGATGCTCTTAGCGCTACATAAATTCTGAATGGAAACATCAAAATAATTCACAGTTTTCGAGTGTCACAGAACATCACATTCACTATGATTTTTAAATCTAGATTTCTGCTTCAAATGCACTAAAATAGTAGTGTGTTATTTGAATAATTATTTGGACAATTAACTAAAATTTTAGGTGAAAATGATAAAACCACACTAGTGTAGAATTTAGCAGAAAAGTCAGTCTTGCCCTTCCTTTCCCCTTGCTTCCCCTTCACATTTTCCACCAGCCCTTCACACTGCAGTTGAAAGCTTGCTTTTCAAATTAGTCTGATGTAGCAACAAAAGTCAGAGTATGCATTTAAATGAATATATTTTGATAAGGTGAGACCCAGAGCTCTTAAATTAGGTTTCAGCAACAGATTCATTTTAGACTGAATTGACACTTCGTTGCTAAATTAGTCCTTTTTCTGTCCTGATGGAACTGAAAAGGTTAATGAGAACCTGCAATTTACAGGAGAAAGTTACTTGAAATATTGATTTTTCCTTGTTTAAGAAATGCTGTGATGCCTAGCAGGGGTTGTGTTTTTAAAGCACATTTGTAGGAACTGTCTACCTATGCAGCATATTTACCTAGACAGTACCAGCATCAATCATAACTGCATGCACAGTGCTCTTAACACTCTGTAGATGTGTAGTAGCACAGGGGCCACCTGTTTGCTGCTAGCCACCTACAGTCTGCCAGTCCCATTTGTCTCTGAGGGAGCACACCAGTAATTTTGCAGAAATAGAGGTAATTAATTCTGTTGGAAATTGACCTCAAAGCGGCAGACCAGCCTTCTTCCTTGACTAATGCTCATTCAGTGACTAGGTAGGCTGGGTTAAACAGGTTTGACTTAAGTCTGTGAAAGTCTAAGTACAATTCTTACAAGGAAAGACAGAGTTAGATCTCTTTAATGTTCATTTTGGATAGAATTCAAACTGATGTTAATATGAAATATGATATTATTTGCTAACCTTGCAGGCCACATTCAAAATGTATGGATTGGGTGTTAGTATGGCATATAACTCTTCTACAGAAAGCCAAGCAATTTAAGATGAACTGATGTCTTATTTTTAACACAATTCTCTCCAAGCATTTGGAGGTAAAGCAAATTTCTTAGGACTTGAAAAATATAAAAAGTCCAGGTTTTTTTTAATTTTAAAATTCCCCATTCTACCAACCTCCTTCAGTGGTAGTAAATCAAACAGTAGTGTAGCTGTAGAAACAAGAAATCATCGAGTAAATCAACTGCAGAAACAGTACAGCTTCAGATACTTCGTTTATAATGTGCATTTGCAAGTCAATGTATCACAGACTGCAGTTTTCAGTAAGGAAATTGAGAATATTAAATGCTAATGTTGTTGAAAAAGATAAGAAATGTGAAAGAAACACAAGATGCTGGTACATAATTCTCCTGTGATTTTCACAAACATATGGGAAGATGAGGGAAAAGTCTATTTTGGAACTTTGAATTTCTTCTAGTAGCAATTTGTAGGAAGGATAGATACAGGTCTGTCGTGGTGAGAGATAAGCCTCTCCCGTTGCCGTGGTTGTGGTGAAGGATCAGCTTCCACCGTTGTGGTTATTGGACCCTCTTTTATCCTCCATTTTCTGCTGCCTACGTGACATTCCTGGGGGCTTGAGCAAGAGTCCGGTGCATACCTCCTGAGATGGCCATTTTCCTTGAGATAAGTCCACACAAAAAGACCGTTTCCCGGCCATTAGCGGCAGCTTATCTCTCTCTCGATGCCCCTGGCCTTGTCCATCTGTGCTCCTTAAAGGATTTCACAATCCTTAGCCAGGACCTGTCCATCAGTGTCCTCAAGACAAAAGATTCCTCTGCCTTTGCCCAGGACTTGCCTGGACTTGTTCCTCAGCAAACTTTGAGTCAATGATATAAAAGAATAGTCTCTTACAGTTGAGTAACAATGAGAGATGAACTATGACAAAATGATTTAAGACTCCCAAACACAGA
The DNA here is from genome assembly GCF_016699485.2 of Gallus gallus. Taxonomy (NCBI): domain Eukaryota; kingdom Metazoa; phylum Chordata; class Aves; order Galliformes; family Phasianidae; genus Gallus; species Gallus gallus. The sequence goes on along the minus strand of NC_052533.1, from coordinate 95,230,856 downwards.
GCATGACCAGCATGTCTTCCCACTGTCTATACTGAAGATAAATTGAACATCTCTTTTTTATCAATTTTCCATATGCTGAAGAAATACTAATAATGCGCACTTATTTTTACCAAAATGTATGATGAAGAAAGAAAAATGTGAACAGAAGAGTGGTCATTGGCAAGAAAAGTATTCTGTCATCCCAAATCTATCTCTTTCTGGTCATACTGTAAAAACCTCCCTTGCATAAGTGAGCTATAACTCAGACATGAACCCCTAATAAGTCAGAATACATACGCAAACAAGAAATTAAATACATATTTGAAAACAAACACATAAAAAGAAACTTCAGACAAACTGAATATTAGAAAGTAGTTTAACTGATTGTGGATACTGGCCCATGAAGGTTTGCTATAAATATAAGACCTGAGTAGCAAACAGATTTGTGTATCTGTACAGTTATACACATATATACGTGTGCATATTATGCACTTCTCCATGGAGAAGGTCAAGCAAGAACAGCTTTCAAAATCTATTGTTTTTTTTTTTTTTTCTCACATTCATGTATCTCCAGTAGAAAACAAAAATCACTATTTTCTCTCGAAATAGAGTTCTTCAGACAGTTATGAATCTGAACGTAATATGACTTGCTCTGTACCTCCAGTGTATATTAAACTGTTTGGGTAAGAAGAATTTTGCTAAAAAAGAAGGGGCTGAAGAATGTAGCATTGAAAGTTTGAAGGTTAAGATCTAGTTCTTTGAGCAGAATTGTTCTTTGAAAGTAAGTTAAGACATTTTTGTCATTTATTTATTTATTTATTATTTGTAGTTATTTTCCACATAATAGCATCTAATGTTACAAAGAACTAAAGTACAAAAATACTCAGTGATGCTGACTGAGGCACTGACCCACTGCTCACTCAGTGATGGTTTTCATTCAGTGAAAACCTCAGTGACAAAGCAGAATAACAAAGAAGTGTATTTGTCACTCTGGAAGGGAGAAGTCAAAGAGATTTCAAGAGAATACATATTACTAGATTTCAAGTTCAAGTCTCACTCAGGTTTAAATTCTGCCTTTAGGAACAGTCCTAATCATAGGGAGAATAAAAACATTTAATGCCTCTTGAGGCACTGATGAGGAGGTCATTCAAAAAGGATGACTTTTCTGCAGCACTGTTCCTTTTTATTATAGAGTGAGAATAAGGGCTTCGTTCAGCTTGAGTCTGCCTACCCCTCACTGATTTTATACTGCCAAAGCTGTCTCACCTTAAAGAAACTCTAAGATTTAGGTGAGATTTCATTTATCTGGACATAATCTGAATTTATAAAAGTATAAAAGAAACCTCTATGAGCCTTCCCTGCCCAAGATCTATCTTTCATAGTTTTACACCTGTGAGGCGTTGTTGGACATAACATAGATTTTCTGAACTCCTTCATGTGAAGAGTGCTTTGGTCATAAAGATTTTTCCAATACGGTGTCATAGGTAAAAAGAAAAAAAGAAGTTTAAATTGTGAATGTTAACTTGTGGCTAATAATTTCATGTATGTGTTCTGGAGATGAGTGTCTGAAACTGAACTTTTCAATTTCCAGGACAGGCATGTTGTAGATCTTGATAGCACCAGTATTAGAAACAAGTGGCATGTCCTGATTCCCACAGGTAATAGAGACATGAGGTAGAATCATCTGTTGGAAGGCTTATCATGTGATGTGCTTATATAGATTATTTAGACTGGGAAACAAGAGGCCTTTGGAGTCCTAGAAAAAAAATAGCTGGTGCTGAAGAGAAGGGTTTTCCAGAAGATTTTAGGAAAAAAACTAGTGGCTCTCCTAGTAGGAGGTAAGGTCCCAGAAGTGGGGAAATCTCATGGAGATGAGTAGTGACCAATGCTGACACAGCATAAGCCAGCAGTGTGCCCTAGCAGCCAGAAGGGCAAAATACATTTTGGGATATATTAAATACAGCATGGCCAACTGATCAAAAGAGGTGGCTTTCCCTTTGTATTAGGCATTGCTACTAAATATCACCTTGAATACTGTGTGCAGTTATGGGTCACACAATATAAAAATGAAACTGTCCTTAGGGATATAGGAACAGATCAGAGCTGGCAGCTCTCTAAGGACACCTTTCTGAGAGCACAAGAGCTCTCCATCCCCAGCATAAGAAATCAAGCAAAGGAGGAAGGAAACTAGCATGGCTGAGAAAGAAGCTGCTGGTCAAACTGAATAAAAAGAAATTCCTATACAAGCAGTAGAAGCAGGGACATGTGGCCTGGGGAGAATATGCGGATGACATGTGGATATGCAAAAATGGGATCAGGAAAGCACACATGCAACTGAAATTATGAAGGGATGTGAAAAATAACAAGAAGGGATTCTATATGTACATTGGTGACAGGCAAAGGAGTATATACCCCCTCTGATAAACAGGAAGGGAGAACTGATTTCAACAGACATGGAAAAGGCTGAGATACTCAACAAGTTCTTTGCCCAGGTTTTCTCTGGTTGTCAGGCTTCCCACATCCCTCATGTCCCTGTACTTCTGCACAAGAACTAGGGGAGCAAAATCCCTCCCCATGTAAGAATAGAACAAGTCTGAGACCTGTTCATGAGACTAAATGTATATAAGTACACAGGGTGGGACTATATTTATTCCAGGGTTCTGAAGGAATGGACTGATGTGGTTGACAAACCACTCTCCATCATATCTGAAAAGCCATGGCTGTCAGGTGAATTCCTGGGTGCCTGGAAAAAGGCAAATATCACTCTCATTTTTTAAGAAAGGGAGAAAGGGAGATCCAGAAAACTGCAGGTCAGTGAGCCTCACCTCTCTGCCTCAGAAAATTATGGAGCACATCCTTCTGGAAGATATATTAAAGCAAATGTGAGATGAGGAGGCAATCTGAAACATGCAGCATGACTTTATCAAGGGCAGATTGTGCCTGACCAGTCTGGTAGTATTCTATGAGGGAGTGACAGCATCGGTTGACAGAGGAAGAGCAACAGATGTCATCCACCTGGACTTGTGTAAGACCTTTGGCATCATCTTATACCACTTCCTTATCTCTAAATTGGAGAGATATAGATTTAAAGGGCAGACTATTCAGTGGATAAGGAATTGGTTGGAAGGCTGCAGCCAGAGAGTTGTGGTCAACAGCTCTATGTCCACGTAGAGGCCAGTCATGACTAGTGCACCCCAGCAGTCCATCTTGGGACCAGTGCTCTTCAACATCTTTAACAACTAACTAGACAATGGGATTGAGTGCATCCTCAGCAAGTTTTCTGATGACACGAACCTGAGTGGTACAGCTGATACCATAGAAAGAAGGGATGCCATTCAGAGGGACCTAAGGACCTGGACAGGTTTGAAAAGTGGGCCCATGTGGACCTAATGAGATTCAAGAATGCCAAGTGTATTGCAATCCCAGATATGTGTACAGACTGCTGGGGCTATCAAGGGTCCATGACAGCTAATTTCTGGAACAGGTAACAGCAGGCATTGGCAAGGCAGGAACGATCAAAAATTTTTTCACCTACCTGTCCCAGAGTACCAGCCACTTCCTCATGGAAAGTCAAGGGAGTGAATGAGTAAGAAAAGGCAGAGAAAAACCTCATTCTCTTGGTTCTACAGAAAACTCCATTCAGTCAAGCATGATGCCAGTATTCAAGGGTGTGTCAAACTTCATTGCTTCAGCCATTGTTACAGTAATCAGGAGTGCATCAGTAAGAAGACATTAAGGTTTGTTTGTTGGTTTTCTTTCAGTGAGTCATTTCAGATTCTCCAGAGTGTGTCTGGAGGAAGCACAGGTCTGTCTTAATCACTGCAGGACATTATCCTTGGAACTGTCAGATTCTCAATTATTTATATTAAAAGATGTTACATTATTTCCTAGAGAGGAAAAGGAAATAGTGCTGTAGCTATTAAAAATGCAGCTTAGGACTGATTTACTGTTGTATTATTCTTCAGGATGCTTCCTAGGAATCCCAACCATCTATAATATACTTTTTTCTTCAATCCTCCACCCCAACTATGCATACACTTACATATATTCATGCATATCTGATATTTTTCTTTTATTCCTCAACCTCAAATTGGTGACTTGATTCCTTCTGTTTTCTTAATTCATGCTTCTCCATAAAATTAACCACTCTTAATATGAGGGTTGCTCTGAAAGTAATGCCTCCTATTCTATTACATTGGCTCATAATGTCATAGGCAGATGTTGGTGGTGAGGCAGTAGAACCTTTCCACCAATATTCTATTAAATTATTTGTCATGTGACAGATAGCAGTGGAGGGGCAGTCTGGCAAAGTGGTGTCTGATATGGGAGAAGCAGAGGTGTAGCACTGAATTCCTCCATGCAGAAAAAAATGACACTTATTGACAGTCATTGATGCTTATTGAGTGTTTATGGGGACCAAACAGTGGATGCGAGCACTGTGAGGTTGTAGGTGGTGTGTTTCATCAGTGATGCCAGGAATGTGAAGGACATCCCACTTTCCAGATGGACATGCAGACATTTTATGAGCATGACATACAGGCATTGCTAATGGTGGTGACTCTGTTGAAAAGTAGTGTTTTGTAGCTGCGAATTTTTTATATCAAATAGTGTTATTGTGCTCTTTGTATCTGTTGTGTAGTCCATGGAAATAAACAGGAGGCATTACTTTCTGAGTGACTTATGTACTGATATCTTAAAATATTTCAGAATAAATAATGAAAACTGTATGTCAGATTTGCAGTCTACTGTTTTTCCAACTTCTTTTTCTGTGCTTCAGTTACATTAAAGGAGGGAAGGGGCATCATTTTTAACTTTTTTTTTTTTTTCATGTTTGTTTGTTTTGTTAGCCAGCTAAACAGCTGTGGTAGATCTGGATTTATATCTGCGAACTACTGCCTGAATCTCAGTTTTCTCTTTTACTGGAAGAGATGACTTCTCAAAAATCCTAAGCTTTGCAGTTTCAGTGTGTTGTAAACTCTTAAGTGAATCTGGCAGTTGGTAGTGATTATTAACCTTGCAGTGAACCAGTAATTAATCTGTTCAGGCTGCAGAAGAAGGAAAAAGGGAAAGAATGAGAGAGTATAAACTTGCTTGATCTGGCTCAGTGATTCTGGTGAATCTGCGTACCCTGCTCTGATATTACGTAAACTCACTAGTATTCTCTATCTAATCTGCAGATTTAATTCATTACATACATCATTTCCCTGTAGCCTATACACCCATTTGTAATTTTCATGACACGTTTTTTGTCTGCATGTTTTAGCCTTGGCAGAGAAAACATGAGGTTAGGAAAAAAAAAAAAAACCGACATTTTATAAATATTCATTTAGTGATGTGTGAAGCAATAATGGGACAAACAAACAAACAAAGAAACAAAAAACCTGCCCCCTCCCCTCCGTTTTTTTTTTTTTTTTTTTTTTTTTTTTCTTCCCCCCCTCTGCTGACTGGACAGAGAAGAAAAATTTGGTTTCATATATTTTTTAATTGATTTTATTGCTGTTTGTATTTCACTGAACTTTAAGGAAAATGTATTGTTGCATTATTGTTATGTCAGATATGAGTAAATGCAAACAAGTTTTCCAGCCTTATCAGACTTACACTGTGGGGGAACTACAATTTCTAGGATAAGTCATCTATGGCTGCATCTTCATGTAGTCAGATGTATTTGTGAGATTCAAGATAAATCAGCACCTAAAGCTAAGGTTTCAGGAGTAGTTTGATAGGGCCAGTGTGTATAGTGCAGAGCTTTGTTTCTGTCACCCCTACTATGTGCCCCCAGACGAACAAAAGGGAAGGACAACAACATAATCTTCATTATTAACACTATCCAGCAGTCTGTAGCTCTTGGCTTTTCTGATCCAAATGATCAAGTTTTCTTCCATGAGTTTGCCCAAGCTATTTCCGAACCAATGTAAATTTTTAGCTTCTACAGTAACCTGTGGCTAGTTATGAAACACACAGCATTAAGATTTCTTCTTGTGTGCAATTTCTTTGTTTCAAAAACATCACTTGCCTGTTACTTTATGGCCTCCAGTTCTTTCTGTAAGCTGGAACAAAAAATGATTCTCTCTTCACTGACTTCATGCCAGTCTCAATATTTATACAGCTCCATCATATACCTCTGCAGTCGTTCTTCTCCTGGCTAAGAAGACTTGGTCTGTTCAATCTTTGCTTTCTCAGAAGCTGTTTCATATCTTTTATCTTTCTTGTTGCAGTCTGATTTTTATCATTCTGCTGTATTTGTTGTGAAATGAAGGGACTAGAACTGCATATAGCATTCAAGATGTTGATAGTAACAGAAAATACAGTGGATGAATGTATAACTATATCCTTTCCTCCTCACCTACTGCAAGTTTTTTTTAATCATTCTCAGATACCTCTACACAACTGACCTTGCAGTGAGGAAATAAACATCTTCCAGGGGTAATGATTTATATACTTTGTAAGACTACTAGGGTCATTAGGTATCTGTAGGTCTCACTATATATGCAGTAGATCTTCATAATACTCTACCCTGACAACATGTGTACCTACTATTCTGCACACTTTGTGATGGTATTTTACATCTCAACATTGCAGAAAAAAGTAATGAAACCATATTTTCTTATAGACTGCTATGTTCTTTCCTTCCTTCCTTCCTTCCTTCCTTCCTTCCTTCCTTCCTTCCTTCCTTCCTTCCTTCCTTCCTTCCTTCCTTCCTTCCTTCCTTCCTTCCTTCCTTCCTTCCTTCCTTCCTTCCTTCCTTCCTTCCTTCCTTCCTTCCTTCCTTCCTTCCTTCCTTCCTTCCTCTTTTCTCTCTTTCTTCTTCTTTCTCTCTCTCTTCCTCTCTCTCTCTTTCTTTCTTTTTCTTTCTTGTTCTCTTCATAATGAGCCATTTTCTGTAGTTTTTCTGACCAAGATATTTTTTTCTAAGCCTTTGAGACTTCCAACTGTAATGACATCTTCCACATTACAGGTCTAATGAAAAAACCTTCAAAGGTAGTAATTACCTGAAGGATTTTCCAGTAATATTTTTTAATGTTAAAATTGCATAAAAATTAGTTAGAAAACAGAGAAATGAGAAAGTTGCTCAGTAGTCTATTTTTTAAAAATCAGATTATTTCTAAATAACTTCTTATTTGTAATTGTGAAACAGAGTCTAATCTAAAAGTAGAAAAGATAATAATTTATTTTGATGTGAAAAGTCATTTGTAGGGGGCAGTCATATTTGCAGTTTGACCCATTTGCTGTAGAAGACAAACAAAGAAACAAACCCACAACCACTCTCTTCTATAACAAAGGAAAAACTTTTAGGCCCAGAAATCTCTCTTGAATAGCTTTGTTTTGCCTGTGTTTTGTATAGATCTGAAGTGGTCTCAAGAGATACAGCAATGCTAGAGATATTTGTGTCAAGCTTTCCAGATGGCATGACCCACAATGGATTTTAATGGTTGATATAAGTTGGGCTCTCAACAAGCAAAAACTGACACAGAAATACACACATATGTATATAAATACACAAATAATTCTCCCACTCTCCATTATAAAATTGAAGACAGTATTTGCTCCTGTTTTTAGACATGGTTAAATCATTGGCTGTCTAGTCATAAAAAATTGCTTCTCAGCATATGATCTTCAGGATGCCTGATGCTTGGTCACTCTTGTCGATGTTTGATCACCCACAGGATCTCAGCTTCCAGTTCCTCACATGTTGCATATAGATATACAGTAACTAGAGCCATCCCTGTAGCCCCCTTCAAGTTTCTCTTACTTTACAGATGTTATCTAACAAAGTAATTCCTCGGAAGATCTTATTATAAACTGAGGAGATATTAACAAACAAACAAAAAAAAAAAATTAAGCAAAAAAAAAAAAAATCAATACAGTTCACTAATACCAGTGTGCAATGTTAATGGAAAGGTGACAGTTCAATGACTGGCTTACACAGTAAATATATTTATAGCATACAAATAAAAAAAAATAATTAAAAAAAAAACTTTTTTTTTTTTTAATTTTTTAATAGATTGTCCTATATATACAAAAAGTTCCAGCAGCTAATATCTATACCTACTCTCCAGGATTCCAGGATGCATAGGGGGAAATTCTTCTATGAAAAGAGAGTGTCTCACACACAGCTTGCCTTGAAGAACTCTCCAAAGCACTACCACATACTTCCACTGGAGTTGGCAGTTCCTTTTATCAAAGCAGTGCAGCTGCTTTGTTTTCAGACTTGGATGATAAGATTTCAGTAGCTTTGAGGAGAAATAATTTCTCTTTTTTTTTTCTTTTTTTTAATTTTTGGTCTGTTTTCCTGCACAAATTAGTCTTATGCAATTGTATGATCTTTTTGACTGTTATTCAGCCATTTCCAGTAGTCTTTTCTTCCATCATCTGTCTGCCACATCTCTCCTGAACTAATTGTAAGGGTTTTTACCAATTGTAAATAGATCCCAAAAGAGCATAAAAAGACCATTATGTCAAATAAATTGGTTGATAAGTATTCACAGGGGAAGGAAATTAGCACATGCAGGAAGAACTCAGCCTCGTATTTTCCATTTGATAGTAGCCAAATTTCTAACATGAATATGTTCATTGGTCAATGAACTGACAGGTATAGGCCAACACTCAACATTTCAGAACCACTTCTCAGATGACTGGGAGTGTAAGAGTGAAAACTATGAGTAAAGATTGTAAGAGTATAAATATATGTAGAACTAGGATTTGTTACTCTTCCTTTTCCTCAAACAACTTAGTGAATGACCTCTTTCATTTTCAGAATGACTTTACTATTTTCTTTGCATTTGATGAAGATCTCTGCACAGTGATCTAGGTGTGCATCAGCTATACTCAGAACAGAATTTCTGTTATGTTTCATATTTGGAAGTGAAAGTGTTAGAGACTTACTGTTTCCTTTTTAAGATCTTGCTCTTACAGGTATTGTCAGTGGTTATCACATAAACACAAAGACTGAATCACTACTACAAACTGATTTCTAAAAGACTTCTAAATCTTAGTTCCTCTTGCAGAGTATTTACTGGAAAACATTTTTATTATTGATATCTCAAATCACAAGAGAGATACATTTATATATTCTGAACATTTTGTTTCAGAAAGATCTTAGTGTAAAATGGAGTATTCAAGTAAAACTAGAATAATTCAAAGTCTGACCAGATCTTCTTCATGAATCCTCTCTGAAAAACCTTTTCCACTATAATTAGAATGACATTGAAAATAGAAGCTACAATTTTCTATACAAACAAATAAACAAACAAACTTTCCTCAATAAGTTTCACAGGATGTCTGAGGAAGCAGAGCTGAGGATTGCATTAGGAGCCCTGCTATGCTAATCTAATTAACCTGGGGAACATGTATTATGAAACTGGAATAAATAAAAACTCTGAAAAGCTAGGATGTACATTTCTGCCACAAAAAAAAAAGATTGTCCAGATATTTCTCTATTCTTTTGCTTGTGGTTTTCATGAACAAGAAACAGAACAAATGCAGTGCTAAAGTATCACATGCAAGTAAGCATTCCATGTCCCAAATATGCTGTTGTAATGAAAAATCTGTAAATTTTTGTGAGCTTTAATGTCATCCATAAAAAATTTCTACACTGTATTGTTGTTTCTGTGAAGAGAAAATTCATTTGACCTCCTAAAATAATTGTGGAACATTTAAAAAGGAGCATTTCTTCAAAATCTAATTTCTAGCCTTCTTAGTTATGTAAATTTTGATGGAACTAACTAACTCATAAGAGCAAAATACTGAACACTCTCAGCAGCTGTCAAAGTAGCTGGAGCTAATCGTTGTGGCTTTTACATCATGGCAGAAAGTGGCTTAGTTGTTTTCAAGGGCACTCAGCCTCTCAAGCTGTGCTCCCCACAGGTTGCAAAGTCCAAGAAAATTCCCTGACCTTTCAATATAGAGTGAAATCTGCATTTAGTTTACAAACAAACTGCTACAGAATAAAAGCAGGTAAATCTTCATGAAGTAGTATTTACATATAAATATTCAAGTGCTTTTAGACTACAGAGATGATGAAAAAAATCAGCTTGAAAAAGTAGCACAACACTGACGTTGTAAAGAGTTTACTGCTGCCAAATTTTATGCCAGTACGTCCTTCATCATCACTTCAGCCATTCCCATTTGTATGTCCGTACAGCAAATCTAGCTTAAATCAAAGCTTCCATCCTCCTCTTACCTATTATTTTGCTATGCATCATGTAGCTTCTGGGCTGTTTAATTGTTCCTTCACACTATGTAAACCACTTAACTTCTCTGGCACCCTACAGAAATTAAGCTCATCATGGACCCAGTGGCCCAGGTGACAACACTTTTTCAGAAGGTACTGTAGGGAACTGTGTTAGTGGTAAGACTCAAAGAACAGAATACATTGCCTGTGACAGCTGCAAAGGGAAAGGAAGAAGAAAGTGATTTGTTGAATTTTAGCTGTAATGATCAGGTAATTGTGTTTCAAATACTGATTCTGAATCTGTGGTCAGTAGAAGTGGTAAGGTTATTATTGTCTTTCCTGTGACCCTAAGGCATCTGAAATTCTTATCCTTCACCCTAAATTGGAATGAAATCAGTTGAACCATAGATAAAATGCGAATTAATAAATCAGAAGGGGAGACAAGTCAAGCTTTCAGTATTCAGTATGATTTGTTAGTCACATAAGGATAAAACTGAATCAAAGTGGCAGAATTTTGTCCAGTTTTTGTTTTCAACGCAGGCTTTTTTTGTATTAGTGATGGGTGTTAAATCTGAGTATTCTAAAATGTGATTCAGAACATGATTTTATCTAAATATACTTGCCAGAGGTAAATTTAATAGTTTATGGAGTGTGCAGAAAATGTTTTCTTCAGCTATTTGTTATTCAGAAAAGGTTTTCCTTTACTCTTGCTGTTAGGTACTTATGCTGGCAGTCTTATTAAGGTTGAGCCATATCAAAATATTACCTCTGGGGTCAAAAGGGTAGTGTAGTTCCTCCCAAGGCTATTACACATTTTGGTGATCAGCTGCTGGAGGGCACTTAAGAGAGATACAGAGCAATATACCAACCCCTGGAGACTGAAACAACATCTAGTTTTTGACAGCTTCCTGTAGTCATGAATTCAGAGATTTATGAGGTTAGATTTGATCTCTAGTCCTGTCTAAAACTAAGTATGCTGTATGCTGCATTCCTAAACAGGCTACTAGGCAAAGCTAATATAGCTTCTTAAAGGTGAACTTGAAAGGCTACTTCTAAATCTCTAGCTAGCTAGATGTCTCCATTTAAATACCAACTGTGATAATTAGGGAAATAAAATCTCACTGGTGCATTTGATTAAAACAAACAGCTAAAACAAGTACCTGTCTACTTACTGTTTATGTTTTAGTTTTTGTTTGTTTGTTTATTTGTTTTCACCATCAATTAATGCCAAAGCTGAAAAAGAACTAATTTTTGTCTGTTTTTTAAAATTTCTACCATTTGCCTGTGCTGAAAGTAGTCAGGATCCTTTCTTCACCATATTTTTTTTCCTGTTAGCCTTACATAAATGTGATCTGACTGCAGCTCAAACGTGTAAAGAACTCCTAAAACTTTTATATTCTTTTAATGATACATATTTCTTGCTTATACAAAGATAAATTAAGATGAAAAATTCTAGCAGATTCCTCGTAACAACTGAGTTTTGGAAGACAAGTAGTTAAATGGGACTTTACACTGCTGTATTTTATAGACATGATGATTACAGATAAAACTGCTGAAGTATCAATGAGCAGCTTCATGTATTTTACTGGAGCTTTAATTAGTGATCACTTTGAAGATTTGGATTTCTAGTGCCCTATAATTCAATGTCAGCTATCCTAAGCCTCAAAATCTATGAATAAATTTTATGTCAATCAAATTGCTGATTAGCTTCATAAGAAGGGGTAAAAGGAATCCATCCTTAAGGGAAACAGTTTTTCTGCTGTTTGGAAACAGAAGAAGGGAAAGCTAATTCAGGAAGAGGAAGTGAAAGGTATATTGTCCTTTCCCTGCACCCTGAAAGCCAGATTCCATAGGATCTATCTAAAAGTTCAATGAGGAATGTGCTTATGTGGTAGTACAGAGCAGACAGTGAAGACAGCCCTTAACTGGATGTATGTTACTATCAATCTTCATCCTTACTGAGCAAAATGTTATTTCATGAACTAATCCTAGAAAAAAAACAACTGACATAATGTTATTCTCATCACTACCAGTCAAATTTTCTTTAAATTTTACGGTATAGTTCATGTTTTAGGAGGTATAGGCAAGTTATCTAGAGTTTCTCTTAGTACTTTTCTCCTTCTCCCAATTTCTTAATTGCACTGATATGTTAAAAAGCTTTCTCACCACACTGTTTTATTTACCTGCATTTAGTTGAAATCATTTCATGGGAGATATCAACTATGAAGATGATTAATGGCTTGATTGTCTTTCCAGAAGCTGCTTCAGCAAGCTCTCATGCATGAGATTTATTCACATGCCTTAAGGTCAGGATAAGTTTTACCATCAAAAAGAAAAACAAAACAGAAGAGTGAGACTTAGTTTACTTAGAACTGGTGCAACTTGTCAAGTATGATAGTGTGTTGCTACTTTGATAATTAGTTCAAGACAAGCTTGTAGTTGCTTCAAAGAACATTTTAAATCAGACCACACCAAGGAGTCTTTGGAGATGCATCTGTAACAATTCAGTTGAAGAACAGGATGCTGTGAATGCTTGTTATTCAAGTATTTCTTTTCCTTATGCATGAGTTATATGGAAGCAGTAAGTACATATTTCTTCTTTTTCTTTCCCTTTGATGCACATAAAAATACAAGTCAGCGAAAACATAGAGTGATCTAAGAAATGTGAAGCAAAAATCTCAGCAGACTTTAATCCAATTTCTAGGTTGCCAGAGATGATGATAATAAAAATAACTAGTCAGAAAATCCTGATATTGTATATTTTAAAGATAGCATAATTTGAAAATTTGAACAAGAAGAGAACTTAAATTGCAAAGTCTTTGGAATTTTTGTTGAAAGTCTTGTAAAGTGCCTCATATGTTTGTATCTTGGTCAACGGATGAGACTGTGAATAATACAGAAAAGCATAAAAGTAATTTTCTGTTTTTCACAAATTAAGTAATAGTGTATTTAGACTCTAAAATAAAATAAATTATTTTCAAGAATGTAAAAATTTAGTACATTTAAATACAAATCTTATACTCTATCATTTGCTTTCACTTCACACAAAAGAATTATGAAAACATTTTTGACGATCTATTATTCATTGACAACTAAGTAGGAAAAGTACTTTCTTTTTGTCTTGTTATTACCTGGAGCTAATTTATTATGTCTTATACAAACTTGCGGTTTTATCAAGCCCTGACAATCTGTCTGACATTTTTGTGACATTAAAGACAAATCTTAGTTTGAATTCTGCTAGCTTACACTGACAATTTACTGATAGACATTTTAATTGGAATTTAGTTTCACAGAAGACTTTATATATACCTCCAGGGATCATAGAATCAAAGAGTAACAGAATCACACAGTGGCTGGAAAGGACATTTGGAGTCCATCTGGTCCAATCCTCCTGCTCAAGTAGGGCCATCCAAAGCAGTTTGTTCAGAACTATGTTCAGACTGGCTTCTGAGTATCTCCAAGGGGAGACACTCCTTCAGATCTCTGGGAAAACTGTTCCAGTGTTCAAGCACCCTACAGTAAAAGAGTTTTTCCTGATGTTCAGAGGAAAACTTTCTGTGTTTCAGTTTATGCTCATTGTCTCTTGCCCTGTCAGTGGACACCACTTAAAAGAGCCTGTCTCCATCCTCCTTGTACCCTCTCTTTAGGTACTTAAACGCATTGATGAGATCCCCCTGAACCTCCTCTTACCTAGCTCTCTCAGCCTGTTCTCATAGCAAAAATGCTCTAGTACAAACATGATCTCTGAGGTCCTTCACCAGACTCTTTCCAGTTTGGCCATGTCACTCTTGTGCTGTAGAGACCAGAACTGGACCCAGTATTCCAGGTGAAGCCTCGCTAGTGCTTGACTAGATCAGGAGGGTCACTTTGCTTGACCTGCTGACAATAATTTAACATAGCCTAGAATATCATTGGCTTTTTGAATGTCAAAGGCACATTGCTTGATGATATTCAGCTTCATGTATACTAAGACCCCCAGGTTCTATTCTGAGAAACTACTTTCTGCCTGAGTGGCTCCCATCAAATACTGGTCAATGTCTTTTTTTCCTCTCCAGGAGTAAGACTTTGCCCTTCTTGAACCATGTGAGGTTCCTCTCAGCCCATTTTTGCAGCTTGTCATAGTCCTTCAGGATGGCACCATGACCTTTTGGCAGGTCTCTTCACAGTTTTATATAATCAGCAAACTTGATGTGTTCTATCTGATTAGGTGTCCTATAGGAGACAGCCACTACAATCTCACCCATACCTATCTGCTGGAACATCACCCACACCATGTACGAAAGCCTGTATTCTTTTCATTCTCTGAACTGATGACAACTGTGGATCATTTGCTGTATTTTTGTATTATTATTCAATAGTCAAAATTATTTTTTCCATACATTAATATTCTCTTAAATTCTATGCAAATTCTTATAGCATTCTGATGTCTTCACCTCATTTCATGATGTGCGAAAGTCTATTATAAATATATTCCATAGAATAGAATTTTTTCCTCTGTTAACACAACACATATTCCCAAAAGATTGAGCAGGTGATTGGATATGGTGTTGTCATAAGTATTCAGCAAAAATAAAGGCAGAAAATCAAATAATTTACTGTCTTCCTTCCACAGCTTTATAAAACTGTGATTTTGTTATCTCTAAAAATAATCATGCTAGTTTTAAAGAGGAGGAGGGAGATGTTACAGTGCTTGAAGTGGGAAAGCATTTTATCAGAAGTCACAATATGTTATCAGCAGCAGTTGACTTAACTTCTGCCATTGAGCTAATCTATGATCTAAAAGAAAAGAAGAAATGACACAATAATTGACTGTATAAAAATTATACACAAAGAGGGAACAAAAGATGAAAAACTATGCTATTATTTATGGAACAAATACAAAATAGACAAAATACAAATCCCAGAGAACATCAGATAATGTTCTATTATCTGACTATAATGAAACGTGGAGAAAAAGAAAAAAAAAGGAGAAGCCCTCTTTATATATGATGTGATATAGAAACAAATTAAATTAATAATGCACTGATACTCTATAGAATTTTTGAGCAATACTAAATGTGTCAAAGTATCTTGAATATCTGGAGCAGGTATGAAGTTTTGAAATATTTTCTTGTGAAGAATATGGAAGATAATATGAAGATTCTCAAATACGGACATCAGAAATAAAACAAAATAAGAGAAACAATTACTATCATTAAATGACAATTGAAGAAAAATAACTGTGGGTCACAGGCAATTAGAAACATATTCATGGTCAAATCCTATCCTCTAAAACAAATTAATTCCTATGAAAAATAAAATATGAAAACCAATATGACATAGCACAGGAGAAAACATTTCTTTCAGATCAGTGCAAGATAGAATAGGATCTGAGTACTAAGAATTTCAGATCACTGTATAAGAGTAATAATTTACTGAGCAGAGGATACTAGCTATGGTGTACAGCTTTCTTCAGTCAGGCAAACCAGCTTGTGAAAGAGCCAAACCCCCAAAGAAATAAAAAGAGCAACCTATGTGATTTGAAATGGTGTAACACAGTGTTAACAAGATGTCCACTGAATTATGAAAGCCAGAAAGAAAAAAAAAAATTCAGACATTTCCATTTGACATTGTTGGTTGGTTGACTTCTGCAATTTCATCAAAAGTGAAAAAGAAATGGAATAAGTATCCTGCAGACACTGCAGAAAGCCACCAAAGAGTTTTAATACGAAACCAACATTTCTACCTCAGTAGTCTCCTCTAAAATTTGGAAATAAAATTTGAATTTTAATTATCAAGGCACTAAAGTCTCAACACTTATCTTGCAATTAAATATTTAATTAATTTTGATGGTGAATTAACAATAAATTAATGAAAGAAGGTACATTTTCCCTGATATTCCTAACTTCAAAATAATGTGGTCTTTACCATGATCCTTAAGGAGATTTGATCTTTGCAAAATTTCCAGAAATGACTCGATCGTCATGCCCTGAAACACTAGTGGATGAGGCATTAAAAATTAACAAAGTTTGTACATCTGTGCCTTTAAGAGTATAGAAATTTATCTAGGTAATTAAAATGAATGCAAAATCTCCATATATATATATACAAAGAAAGCTTTTAATGTAAGAGGAAACTAAGACAAGGGATAGATTTTTTCATCTGGAATTAGCTCCAGGTGGATGCAAAGAAGCTGAAATCTTTGCTTTATACATGTGTGGGCCTAGATAATTTAGGAAAGAAAGAGAAACAAATATTTTCAGAACTTAAACCAAGAAGTGAATTTTCTAGGTCTAAGGAGGAAAAAAAAATGTGTATAAAATATTATTACATTATGTGGTAGTAGGACAAGAAGGAAAGGCTTTAAAGTAGGGAAACTAAAAGAAGGGGAATTTAGGTTAAATGTTAAGAAGAAAATCTTTATTCAGAGAATGATGAAGTACTGGAAAATGTTGCCCAGAAAGGTTGTGCATGTGCCATCTCTGGAGGTGTTCAAGGCCAGGTTGGATGGGGCAGTGGGCAGCCGTGCTGCTGGGTGGCAGTTCTGTCCAGGGCAGGGGGGAGTTGGAACTACTTGATCCTCAAGTTTATTTTCAATACAATCCATACATATGTTCTATCTATACTATATATAGACATATATATGTATTATATATACATAAACTAAGAGAGCCCAGGTTAACATCCACTGTTTGATCTCCACAAGCTTCAGAAAGTGGTGATGACTGTCAGTGGGTGCAATTTTTTCTTTATGGAGGAATTACACACTTTTCCCTCACATGCACTTGCATGTCAGATGCCATTTTGTCAGACTGTAACCTACTGCAGTCTGTCACACAGCAAAAAAAAACATAATGGAATATATGGTGGGGCATTGGAACTGGGTTGGCTTTAAGATCCCTTCCGACCTAAGTCATTCTATGATTCTGTGATGATAAAGAATCACAGAATCACAGAATTGTGGGATGGCTGAGGTTGGAAGGAACCTCCTGAGATTCTGTAATCCAAAAAGACCCTACTCAAGCAGGGTCAGCTAGGGCTGTTTACTCAAGACTATGTCCAATTCAGTTTTGATTGTTTCCAGGGAAAAAAATTTCTATGGACTCCTCAATTCCTCCGAGCAACGTGTTCCAGTTTTCAAGCACCTCGACTATAAAAAAAAATGTGTTTTCTTGGGTTAAGATGGATTCCTCTATATGTTTCAGTTTATATCCATTGTCTCTAGACTTGTCTGCGGACACCAATGGGAAAAGTCTCAGTGGAATGATACTTACCTAAACCTTCTTGAGGTGAATTATCCAAAGTGAGATATAATTTCTTTGACAGAAACAGATCATGATATAATAATGCCTCTACAAAACAAGTAAGGTAGTGTGTCCTTCACTGTATTAAAGAATTTAATTCTACACATACCTTCACTGCCTAATTCTATACGGTGAGGAAATAGAAGACTTTTGGAGTTAGGTCTTGCCATTTTCTTTACAGTTTGAACTTACACAAGAGACTAAACAACAGGTAAGGAAAAGAGGAATTTTAATCTGAATCACTTACAGAATAAACTGATTTGTGTAGAGTATGAACATGGTGTGAAAGGCACCAGTCTTGAATGGGACCATAAGGGGGATAGCAACTTGCATCAGACAAACATAGCTGGCTTTCATACAATTGTTACTGATATAACCATAACTCTATTTTTGTCACAACCATTTTTGCTTTACATGATAAATGGTCTCAAGTTTGATTTCAGATGGAGAAATC
The DNA here is from genome assembly GCF_016699485.2 of Gallus gallus. Classification (NCBI taxonomy): domain Eukaryota; kingdom Metazoa; phylum Chordata; class Aves; order Galliformes; family Phasianidae; genus Gallus; species Gallus gallus. Next base: position 95,212,969 of record NC_052533.1, on the reverse strand, counting down.
TATTTCTAGAATAATGTGTAGTATTTGCAACAAAACCTGATGTGATAAAGATTTAACTTTTGCTTTATTCCTGGGCTTTCATATTTCACAAACTGTATTCTACTAGAATAAATATTTGGAATAAATTTTTCTTTTTTACTGTTGGGCTAACTTTGTTGCTATTTCAGGTTGTAGATGTATTTTATATAACATTATTTTTCATTCTCTTGAAAAAAAATATATCCAATCATAACTTTTTTGCTTTTTTTTTTTTTTTTAATTTGCTTTTTTGTTTGCTTTTAGTGCCCCATCCCAAGGAAGTTATAGCTCTTTGGTGCATACTGTATACAATAATTATTAGGTACTCTATGAAACTATACAATTAATTACTATTTTTATTACAAAATTGTGCAAATTTGCTATTGAATGCTAGTATTAAAAATCATAGGTGTTTATTTTAAAGAAATGAGTATTAATTCTATGTGCATATATATTTTATTACCAGATATATCAAATATCAGTAGAAATAGTACATTCTGAAAATAGTGTTAAAGCATCTGCATATGAGCATGCAATTGACAATGAATAAACCATGACACCCAGAAGAAAAATGCTTTTCTGAAAAGTCTGTGATTAACTGCTCATAAGGATATTTGATAATTACTTATGTAAATGATACCTTTGCAGCCAAAAATGGTTAATTCAAGGAACATTTACAAGGAAAAACTTTCTCAAAATTATTTTGTGGGAAAGAGAAGGGACAGAACATACTCAGGCATGAGGATATGAATGCACTCAGTATTTATGAGTGGATGAAAGAAGATAAGAAGATCGTAGGTTTCACAGCTTATATTAATATCAAAAAACTGACATCTATTTTTTAAGTGTTTATGCGTTACCATTTTTATCTGTGTGCGTAACAGTAAAGTAACCTTTCCTGTGGAGGAGAGGGCTGAAAGAATGAAAGTAGCAACATTTCTATTTCTGAGAAGATTACATTACAAACTTTCCACTACAGAGTGACACACTTCTAAACACAGCAAGACAGTTAGAAATATCAAATCTCATTAAAATCCCAGGCAGACTATTATACTTAAGTTGTATCCATTGAGGTATTACATATATATGGTATATATGATATATATGGTATGTATAGTGTACGTGTACATATAAATGTGCAGATCTCTAAAAGACAAAAGAATCATGTTTCATATGGCAAAGAATCACTTACAGAATGAGTAGCTGAAGAGCAATATTTATGAGCAGCTAATTTTGAAGGCCAAGATTTCAAACAAATAAATTTATTCCTTAGGTGTTTTAGCTGTCTTATATGAGATAAAAATAAAATATATATATATGCCTATTTATTTATGTTAGCTTTTATTTATATTATTTGGTAAACACAGAGCTATGCTGTTAAATAGAAGAGTATGTCACCTGCAACACTTCAGTCTACAGCAATGTAGCTATTTACGCAATAACAAAACCTGCAACAACTTGATAGATGACCTTGCCCTCACAAGCTATTTCCTAAGTAAGATTATCATGATTTGGGGCATAAATCAGTAATAAAGCCTAAAATTGACATGCATAGCCATGGTTTAGTACTAGCAGGTGGGTTAAGGTAGTTATAAGGGGAGAAAAAACATTCATAGCAGTAAGATATGTGTTGCTTTTTAGCAGAGTTTAAATGCTTAGGACCAAATTAAACTGAACTGTAAAAGGTCATGCTCAAATACATGCATACAACAAAGCAAGACTTTCAGTTGTCAGGTGCTTGCTGCAAGGGCTCACTGATGCAAAGGGATTGAACAATGATAGATCTAAGGCATGAAAAATAAAAGGGATTTAGGAATTCCACAAGTGTTAATTTAAGGTCTTAACAGATATAAAAAATAAAGAGTTTTTGTATTGATAGGACGACTTCAGATAGAAAATAAAACCAGTTCCTCTTCTACAATTGTTTAGTCAGGAAATACATTTGTGTTTACAAGAGTCTTCAAGAAATCGTGTCCTCATTCTCCAGAACATTTCAATTTTGGTGATATGTCACTGGAGGATGCCAGAATCAGTTAAACGAATCTGATCAAGCAAGGCCTCATTTTGGTCTTTCTGTATACAAACGAGTCCAGATTAGGATCATAAATTGCATGGATTTGACATATGCCTAAGGAAGAAATTTCAAGAACTGTCTTTTTGATGGCACACCCTTATGAGGCAGTTTGGGTACTGTTGACCCACTTCTGCTGTGGATAGGGTGCCACATAGGCATGTTTTTAAGGTAACATGTCCAAGATGAAGTGCCTCAGTTCCTGCACAGAGCTGCTCTATATGAAGCTCTGTTCCCATGAGCTGGTGGTATCTGGCTACCAAGGAGCTTCTCCTGCTGCTGCAGTTCTCAACAGCACTGCACAGTGAGCTGCTCTTCTTACAGCACCTCAGGTGGCCTAAAGTCTGATGGCCTTGCTCAGGGGGAATTCTCTTTGCTTTCTCTGTCAAGAACAAATTCTTTTATCCATGAGGCAACAAAAAGAGATAGTGTGAACCTTTATACTTCGTTCCATGTATGGCTGAACTCTAGGAGTTCCTCTTAATGCTGTGCAGTCCTTTGGGGCTTTGAAAACAGCATGAAAGGGCTAGAAATAGTGGCAGAAGGCACTATTCTCTGCAAGGTCACAGAACTGATCTAGTTGTTATTGATATTTTTTTCCTCTTACAATGACCCCCTTAAGGGATAGAATAAAATCCCTGTCGTTTATCTCTCTCAGTGGATCCTAACTGTCACGGTCTGAAAATGATTTCCTTCCCACAATAGATAGTGCAGTGTTTGAGGAGTAGTTAGCTGTTACTGTCAGCAACAAGCAGTAGACAACTTTGATAAGTAGATTACTGGCATAGTAGCTGGTAATTTCTCAGCTGGAACAATTATTTTTTCATATCAATATACACTTGGAACATTTGTAATTCACAGATATACTATCAGAAAATAATACACCATTATGGAGAGACCTTTAGTCCACAGATTCACACATGTATTGCCATAGATGGTTTTAGCAGCAAACTGGTGCATTTAAAATCAATACACAATGTGATCAATGTATTATACTTAATAAAAAGTATGCATCCTAGAAACAATAAAAAGGAGTAAACATAGCACCAGAAAGTTTTAAAGTTAGAGATTAGTACTGCATTAATAAAAATAAATAAATAAATAAATAAATCAGTCACTGATGCCAATTATATATAAACAGCTGTAACACTGGTGGATTTCCCTTTCAAAGCATTTGAGCTACAGTAGTGATGAAAAAACATCCAATGTCTTCTTTTTACATTGTAGTCTTCTAGAGCTTCCTAATATCTAAAGCAATTTAAAGCCATATTAATAAAAATGCTTTGAACTGAGAACTTACATGTCAAGTTGCAACACAGAATGAATTTTTACTGTCAAGTTATAATCCTCTATATTAGGAGCTGCTTTATAATTGAAATGCTGACACAGATATCTAATTGTAGAGGTGTTGGCAGGTGCTGCTATGCTAGCATTATATTAGCAACTTTTGCATGTGAATATTGTTCATTAAAGGTTATGCTTATATCACATGCATACAGATTATAGGCTGTAGAGCAGCGGCTGTGTAAAATCAGTCATATTAGAATGCACTGTAGGTATAAACAGTCACTTACTAAACAGACTGAGTGTCTTTCAAAGATTTTCAATTAAAAATTAAATATAACATATATTTGTATAGGTATACACTTAAAAATAAAATCCTTGTTTATGAAATGGTTCTTTATGCAGCATTAGTAACAAAAGTAAAACAAACGTAGAGCTTTTATTTTAACTAAACATTAAATTAACTCAACTGTTGTAGTTGCCTGAACTGCAAGTGAATATTACAGATCTCAGATCTAATTGCTGTAGTGTTCCAGCCCTTCAAGCAGTGCAGATGTTATGCAAATAGTTTTGTGTTTTGTGTGATAGTTCTTGCAAAATCAGAATGAATATCAACACTCATGCACACACAATTCATTGCATTCCCCTATGCTTCACTGCTAGAAAAAAAGTTCAAAACAGAATCCTGTTTTACACTCTTTGTGACAGATCCCTACTGAAACACTTGACCAAAAGGTAGTAGATAAAATTTGGATCTGAATTTCACTAAGCCTGCTGAGTCTTACTGTGTGTGTAGTGTGTTTATTGATGATGCTCTGGGAATGAAGTATCAGTGTGATGTATTGAGAAAAATATCCTCCTATCCTTATCTGTCCTTTCTTTATCCTGCAGAAAGTCACAGTCTCAACTAGTGATGTGTACATATTAGGCTGTTTACATCATTATCTAGTGATATTTTAGTATGTAAATGTCTAAAGATAACTGCGTGTAGGTGCTGAGATATATGAAATGACCCCAGTCTGAAAACTCTGATGCTATTTGCAGCTTTCTAGTGTTTCCATAAGACTTCCTTAGGGTATGTTATCTATTTAGGATTTTATTGGAGATGCTAATACAATTAGATTATTTAATAATAAAAAAAAAAAAGAGAAAAGTGTGTGTGAGAGAGAAAGAGAGAGAAAGGAAAGAAAATTGAAGTCTTATTAGTAGCCTTTATTTTTTTCTTAACTTTTATTTATTTACTTATGTATTTTTAGAGAAACAACTAATTTGATGTTAAAAATGCATATATTCATGTTTTTTTGTTTGTTTTCCTGTGACATTAATTTATACTTTTTACATGGAAAACATATATTCAGCAAGTCACATCCCTCTAGCATTTTTAAAAGATTTGTTATTTTCTGTAGCTATTCTCTTAAATAAATATCATTAATATATTTCCATGTGTGTTTTATATGGCATAGAAGAAAAAAAAATAATGATGCAAAGATAAAAACATAATCTTGTGGTAGCTTTTCAGTGATATTTACAAGAAGTTTGATCCCTTATTCATCCTACCTGTTTATATTTTGTCCAATATATTCTTTATCTACATCTCTTTAACTGATTATTTAAAAAGATAAATTTATTTCTCTCTGACCCTATATGCATATATATCTATGTGTTGTAGTTCATCCCCATATTCAGCCATCTGCATAAAATTATGAATGAGCATGAACTGGGCTTATTTGCTGACTTCTTGACCCATGTCTTTTGCTAAAAAATACCTACCATTCTTTGTTCTCTGTAGCCACCTCCTCCTTTTTGCGATTCATCAGCTTACTAGATCACAGGAACACATTGCTAATAGTGGTGTGTAGAATGCAATTATCTGAAATTTAATGTTGAAACTTCTGAGAGAATCCACTCATGTTTTTGTGTGTGTCCTTGATATAAAACATATCACTTATCAATTAAGTGTCTTAATAATGCCACTGGTTTTAGAAAGATCACAACTGGGAAAATGAGGTTATTTCATTTGGCATCTATTGAAATTATTTTTCATTGAAAAAAATATTTTATACAAAATTATTAATTTGGGAGTTCTTTCTTGTAGATATTTTATCTTTGGAGAACAAACACAAATAAAAGAATTAATAATAATAATAAAATATATGTATTTACTGTTCATTGTCTGTGTTAATTTATATTTCTCACACCAGATGCCAAAGAGCAGAGATTAAGATCTAGTATCTAGTATTAAATGTGGAGATTGGTGGCCCTGCCTCTGGCAGGGGGGTTGGAGATTCATGATCCTTGAGGTCATAGAATCATAGAATCATAGAATCATAGAATCTCTAAGGTTGGAAAAGACCCACAGGATCATCCAATCCAACCATTCAGCCCTTCACTAATGGTTCCCGCTAAACCATGTCCCTTAACACAACATCCAAATGCTCTTTGAACACCACCACGGTCAGTGATCTCCCTCAAGACAATCTGCTCCATAATCTTCCTCGGCACTGAGGTCAGGCTAACAGGCCTGTAGTTCCCCAGATCCTCCCTGCAGCCCTTCTTGTAGATGGGAGTCACATTGGCAAGTCTCCAGTCTTCTGGGACCTCACCCGTCAACAAGGAGCGCTAATAGATGATGGAAAGCGTCTCGGCTATCTCCTCTGCCAGTTCCTTCAGCACTCTCGGGTGAATCTCATCCGGTCCCATGGACTTGTGGCAGTCCAGTTGGAGTAGCAGGTCTCTGACTGTTTCCTCCTGAATTGTGGGGGGTTTAGTCTGCTCCCCAGCCAAGGCTGCCAGGTCAGAGAGTAGAGAAACCTGAGGATAACCGGTCTGTCTTTTAAAGACAGATGTAAAAAAGGCATTCAGAACATCTGCCTTTTCCTTATCCTCAGTGGTCATATTGCCAGCCTCATCCAGTAGAGAATGGAGATTTTCCCTGGTTCTCCTCTTGCTGTTGATAAACTTGTAAAAGAGTTTCTTGTTCCCTTTTACCCCAGCAGCCAGGTTGAGTTCAAGCTGGGCTTTAGCCTTTCTGATTTTCTCCGTGCACATCTTAACAAATTCTTTGTATTCTTTCCAGGTTGCCCGTCCCTTCTTCCACAGGACGTAGATTCTCTTTATCTCCTGGAGCCTCAAGAATAGTTCCCTATTCATCCACGTCGGTCTTCTTCCACACTGGCTCATTTTGCGTCTCAGGGGGACAGCCTGCTCCTGAGCCTTTAAGACTTCCTTCTTAAAGAGCAACCAGCCATCTTGTTCCCAGTTTACTCTCTAAGACTGAGCCCCAGGGGACTCTCCCTACTAGTCTCCTGAACAATTCAAGGTCTGCCCTCCGGAAGTCCAAGGTAGCAGTTTTGCTGTTCCCCCTCCTGCCTCCACCAAGAATCGAGAACTCTACCATGTCATGATCACTCTGCCCAAGACAGCCCCCAACCTGCTACATCTCCCACCAGACCTTCTCTGTTTGTGAACAGCAGGTCTAACGGGGCAGCTCCTCTTGTAGGTTCTCTTATCATCTGCATCAAGAAGTTGTCCTCCATACATTCCAGAAACCTCCTAGACTGCTTCTTCTGTGCTAAATTGTATTCCCAGCATATGTCAGGAAAGTTGAAGTCCCCCATGAGGACAAGGGCTGGGGATTGCGCAGCTTCCGCCAGCTGCTCATAGAACAACTCATCTGTCTCTTCATCCTGGTTTGGCGGTCTATAACAGACACCCACCAGGATGTCTGCCTTGTCGGCTCTTCCCCTGATCTTAACCCATAAGGATTCAACCTTATTTTCCCCAGTCATAAGTTCAGTAACCTCTAAGCACTCTTTAACATAGAGAGCCACGCCACCACCCCTTCTTCCCTGCCTATACTTCCTGAAGAGTTTGTAGCCATCCATTGCAGCACTCCAATCATGGGAGTGGTCCCACCACATTTCTGTAATGGCAACTAGGTCATAGTTTGCCTGCTGCACAATGACTTCTAACTCTTCTTGTTTGTTGCCCATGCTGTGTGCATTGGTATAGACACACTTTAGCTGGGCCTCTCTCCTCACCCCTAATCCTATTATCACTCCCTCAGGCTCACCTCGAGCAGGCCTGGTTTTATCCCCTTCCCCCCTCATGTCTAGTTTAATGGTCCCTTCCAACCTGGGCCATTCTGTGATTCTGTGATTCTGTGAAGATCCTGCAACACATCATCTACTGATGTGGCTGGGAGGATCCTCACATATAGGGTTCTATATGTGAGGATCTTTTCTCTGATTGAATCAGAGTACAAAACTGAACAAAAGCTTTGACCTATTAAGGATGATAACTTTGAGATATCAGTAATATTCTCACAAAGAAAAGGCTTGGGACCTGACACATTTACTGGAACTATGCATACATAAACTATGTCAGAGAAGGTAGAAGACTCTTCTTCTTTGTTCTGAATGATTTGAGTAGCAGATCACACATTCTCAAGAAAAAAAATAGATTTGTACACTGAAGTAGTATTTTCTCTCTTACCAGGGGAAATACAGGACAGAGCAGGTGAAGTGATTATGATGGCTTTATCAGTTGTTCAAATATCTTCTGCCTGACCTCTGTGAGTAACTTCCAATTAGTTAAATAAATGAACACACAAAACACTTCCTTCCAAACCTTGTCTTCACAAAAACAAACAAACAAACAAAAAAACAATAAAAACTTCAAAAAAACGAGGTTGAACCCAGCCAATGATTACATACTTGTTTCACATACAGACTGGGGCTTCTCTTACTGCTCTCTTACTTTCAGTGCAGTGGCTTTCCCTGCAGAATTGCAGGGTGTTTTCTCTGGATATCATTACCACTTGAGTTTAAAATGTTTCTTGTTTAACAAAGAAAGAGGGTAAGATATTAAAGAAATACTGGAACACTCACAAAAGTTTTATTGCTCTGAGCATACAGAAACACCAATTTGATTTCACCTCTGCCACCTGGAGGAAGCAGAGATGAGTGCCCATCACTAAATTTCTTAATATATGGCAGCACACTGGCACAGAGAAGTGTGGCATGGTTGAGGCAGGTGTCTAGTAAAGAATGTTCCTTATCTCATTTCTGTCAATTTCTTTTCTTTTATTTGTTTTTTAAATTAGTCTTTTTCATTATTATTAATACTATTAATAATCATTTATGAAAAAGAATTAATTTTTCAAGAGAGTTCCAATATCTTGATAAAATTTTTTTTTTTGCAAGGTTCTGTTATTTCTACTGTTACTGTCACTATTATTTCTTCTATTGTTACACCTATTATGTAGAGTTGTTAAATTTAGTTATCTTGCTTTACATAGGTTTTTAACAATGAAAAAAATAATTTTAAAAAGGAAGATTTCCACCTTGATGGATAAAAGAAACTTTAATCATGTGGTACTGAAACAGACCACCTGATGTAAAGATGAAGAAAACTAACTGAAGTTAAAATGTCAGTGGTTAAACTCATTGAAATAGCACTACAATGTTGTTTTCTCTTATTACAAAGCATAAATAACAGTCAACTCTGTGAGATTCAGAGGTGCTTTTATTTGATCATTTTTATGATGTGATAATAAAATGACAGTTCTTCATAAGGAAAATGCTAGTTTGCTGTGCCTCAAAAACTGTAATAGACATCATTTGGTTAGAGAGTGAATACAGAGTGTGTCTGGGAGATACTGCCTTCATAGATAATAGAACTGTTGCCACCTAAAGTGTAGCAGTAGATTGAGATGATTCAAGTGAGTTAAAATATTTACAAGTATGTATTTATACATATAAATATAGGAAAATTTACAGATATATTCACTGGAAATATGAGTTCATGTAAATTGTAAAACTAACACCATTCTTCCTGTCTTGCAACAAAATTAAATGCTTGGATCCACTGAAGCAATTCTTCCACAAAAATAAATAAATAATGTGCTGCAGCATAATTTAATGACAATTTTGTTAGCAGAAACAAATAGTCAAGCAAAAAAAAAAAAACAAAAAAACAACAAAAAAAAACCAACAGCTCTCAGTTGAAGGTAAAAAAAATGTTTTCTGTAAGTAAAGCACTTCAAGGACAGGAGTGGCTTTAGTTAAAACAATCTGTTTATGGTTTGACACTGATTTATGAGGTGCAGCTTATTTATCTTTTTTCTGTTTGGAATAGTCTTTTTCTCTTCTGGTGATCAGATATGTGTTTAATATATTTTCTTTAGTTTTGGTAGGAAATTAAGTCCTCTGAGGATTAGTGGTGTGCTACACCCTGAATTAACTGCCAAAGATGCAATAATATTTTGCTTGTGCTTAATTGTATTGTGGAAGCAATCAGTCATGCAGCAAAAGCAATTACATTTTTGTTTTTATCCTATTTTCTTACTATTCCTGTTAATATCAAAGTGCATACTGTATGTGAAAAGATGTTCTCTCAAGCACACTCTCTTTCTGTGAGAGTGAGGAAACAAAATAAATCTAATGGTAATGATATAAGTCTGGGTTCTTCTCATAGTACAGCATAGAAAAAAATAATAACAAAAAAATGCACATTAACAAGTACCTCATCAAAAATATTCTATCAAAACATTTGTTACAGCTTTTGACTAAAAATAAATGAACTAGGAAAATATGTCTGCTCTCCATAGAAAATTACATATACTGAACAAAAACAAAACACCTGAATGTCAAAAATACTCAGCTGAAATATTTTTATTCACATCTGCTGATAATAATGCCCCATGGGCATTCAAAAGTCTCATGCTACTACTCTCAGTAAGTTTGGTTCATTAGCAAAGATTTTTCTCGTTGATGCACTTTTGCCATCATATAACATGACTATTTTTTTAATATATTGAGTTTTCAGCTTGTAGGAGAAAATAACACCTACTTGCTAAGAGTTTGAACTTTAAACTTAACTTTAACTTTAAAACTTTGAATTAAAAAAAAAAAAAATCAGTGATTCATGCAATTGAAATATTTTGCATAAAATCAAACTTTTTTCAAGTACGTTTTCTCATAGCCTCATAACCTTGAAATTTCCAAGATTCAGCACTAGAGAGTAAGATACTAGCCAATCAATTAATCAAAAGTTTAAAATCATAAAATCATAGAATAGTAGAAAGGTTTAGGTTGCAAGGGATCTTAAAGATCATCTACTTCCAATGCCCTGTTATGGGCAGGTTTGCCAGCCACTAGACCAGACTTCTCAGAGCCCCATCCAAACTGGCCTTCAATACATCCATGAATGGAGCACCCACAGCTTCTCTAGGCAGCCTGTGCCAGTGCCTCACTGCCTTCTGAGTTAAAAAAAAAAAAAAAAAAAAAAAAAAAAAAAAAAAATCCCCATGTTAAAAATCAATCTCTCTTCTGTTTCTAAGCTCCCCTGAAGTACTGGAAGGCAGCAATGAGATCTCTCCAGAGCCTTCTCTTCTCCAAGCTAAACAAGCTTTCTCAGCCTGTCTTTATAGGAGAGATGCTCCAGCCCTCTGGTCATCTTTGTGACCCTCTTCTGTTCCCATTCCAACAGCTCCATGTTTTTCATATCTTGCAGTTCCCAAACATGGATGCAGTACTCTAGATGGGGCCTCATGAGGGCAGAGTAGAGGGGGACAATCCCCTCCATAGCCTTCTGGTCTGCAAGCGGACACTGTTGGCTCATGTCCAGCTTTTTGTCCACCAAGATCCCAAGTCCTTCTCTGCACGGTTGCTCTTCTCCCACTCTGTACGCATATCTGGGATTGTACTGACACAAGTGCAAAATCTTGCACTTAGCCTTGTTGAACCTCACTCAATTTTTGTGGGCCTAATTTTGGAGCCAGATCCCTCTGAATGATATTCTTTCCTTTTGTAATATCAACTGCACCACTCAGCTTGACATCATCTGCAAACTTGCTGAGAATTCACTCAATCCCACTGTCTAGGCCAATGATTAAGATGTTAAAGGGTACTGGTTCCTCACTGAGGGACACCATACACGTCTGGCCTCCTCTTGGACATAGCTCCATTGACTACAACCCTTTGGCTGTGACTATTCAACTGATTCCTTATCCACTGAATACTCCACCCTTCAAATCCATATCTCTAAATTTAAGAGATGTAGTTGGGACTATGTCAAAGACCATACACAAGTCCGAGTAGATTACATTAGTTGTTTTCCCATCAGACATCAATCAGGTGGCTGAAATCCCCCCATCAGGATGAGAGTCGGAGAGAACAATGCTTCCTGAAGCTGAAGAAAGAAGACCTTTTTGACAAACTCCTTTTGAGTAGATAGCCTGTAAATGACATTAACCATCAAATGTCCTTTGTTAGTCTGGTCCCTGATTTTTATCCATGAGCTCTCAAACTGATCGTGGACTGTTTCCTCTGGGACAAATCTGGGTCTTTCTTCTTCTGCTTCCTAAAGCGACTGTTCCCTTGTTCCTTTCTGTCACTCAGAAGTACACTCTCCTTCATCAGACCTGGAAGCCTCCTCTTGATGTCTCAAATGCAGACCCCCAACAGACAGCAAACTTCTCTGGAGAGACTATCTGGGCAGAAAAAGGGGACCTCGGTACCTCTCAGCAAGGAGACCCCAATTACTAATACTCTTTGCCTTTTTTTTTGGTATCAGTGATTCTAATGTAAGTCTTTGGTTAGACCAACTTCAACGTGGTTGTCCCTTTCAGGGTCTGAACCTTTCCCACATGCCTCTTCTCTTTCCAGCCCCAGAGCCATATCTGTTTCTTAGGGGCAGTTAGGGGCAAGGGGGGAAGGGTACTTCTACTTTGAGCGGAGACAAAGGTCCAGTCCCTCTCATCTTTTGTGTTGTTATGGTCTGTTTCCTCAAAGCTTAGCTTCCTTCCCTTGCAGGGACTTAAGGCAGACTGATACTCTTTAATATCTTCAACAGTGACATCGACAGTGGGGTCAAGTGCACCTTCAGCAAGTTTGCTGATGACACCAAGCTATGGGGTGAGATCAACACACCTGAGGGATGGGATGTCATCCAGAGGGACCTAGACAGGCTCAAGCCGTATGTCTAGGAGAATCTCATGAGATTCAACAACTCCAAATGCAAGGTCTTGCACCTGTACTGAAGCAATTCCCACTACAAGTTGGGGGGATTAAAGAATTGAGCACAGCCTTGCTGAAAAGGACCAGGGGTACTGGTGGACGGCAAGCCAGACATGAGCCAGCAGCATGCCCTTATAGCTCAAAAAGCCAAACATATCCTGGGCTGCATCAAAAGAAGTGTGACCAGCAGATTGAGGGAGGTGATCCTACCCTTCTACACCGTGCTGGTGAGGCCTCATCTGGAGTACTGCATGCAGATGTACAGTACTCCCCTCAGTACAGGAGAGACATGGACCTGTTGGAGTGTATCCAAAGAATGGCCACAAAAATGATCCAAAGGATGGAATACCTCTTCTATGAGGACAGACTGAGAGAACTGGGTCTGTCCAGCATGGAGAAGAGAAGGCTCCATGGTGGCTTCATAGTGGCCTCTCAGTACCTAAAGGGGAGCTACAGAACAAGAAGAAATGGTTTCAAACTTAGAGAGGGTAGATTTAGGTTGGATATAAGGAAAAAGTTTTCTACAGTGAGGGTGGTGAGATACTGGAACAGGTTGCCCAAAGATGTAGTGGATGCCTCATCCCAGGAGACTTTCAAGGCCAGTCTGGACCAGGCTCTGTGCAACCTGATCTAGCTGTGGTGTCCCTGTTCATTGCAGGGGAGTTGGACTAGATGATCTTCAAAGTCCCTTCCAATTCTAAGGATTCAATGATTAGATGATAAGACAGGGTTGTTGGTCTATCTGTGTCACTGCACAGTAACATGTCAATCTCTCTCTCTGACTGCTGGATACCTCTCAGACTGGTGATTTCCTCTTGCAACCTGGCCAGCTGCACAAAATTTCATCAACCTGGGCACACTCGCACTTATGACACCCTCTTCTTTCCTCTGATCCTAGAGGAACTTCCAGATTTTGTAGTTCCCCACAATGTGAGGTCTGAGCAGCTCTTTAACTCCTCAGGAGGTCTGTCTGGATGCATGCATCACCCTCGAAAATTTGTGCCCTCCAGCCTGCTTCTCTACCTTAGCTTGGCAGTTGAAGTTTGTGGTCACCATTTTTTGTTTAAATAAAGTACAGCTCCCTGCTATTCCCAGACGAGAGGAAAGAGGGTTGCCTTTCACCCTTACTGCACATCCTCACACAAAATGCTGCACCATGTCCTGATTACTGGTGCTTCATAGGATCAACTTTTGTACATGTGGGGGTGTTATGCCACTGCTGATGATAGTACTCCAGTGGAGAACTTGACTATTGAGTTTCTCATTTATGTGTGTAGTGATTTAACTTTCCAGAAATTAACCTTATCAAATAAACAATATTCAACATGGAGAAGACCCTTAGAACTTCAATATCAGTCACAAGAAATCTACCCAATCCTGAAAAAGTGTTAGTAATATATCTCATAATTTTACAAATATTCTAGGGATCAAGTTCTTATTTACAAAAGTAGCCACAGCAAGAATAGCATTCATTCATTTTTATAGGGCAAATTTTAATCTCTACATAGTGTTTACTAAAGGATTTTTTAAACATCAGAATTCATCAAATTAAAAAAAAAAGAAAAAGAAAAAGGTAAATAAGTAAAATTTTGTTTTCTGAATATCTTGAATGAGAAACAGATGTTAAAGTGCATTTAGTAATGTCCAGAGCAAGAGTTGAACTCTACATTAACCATCAAAATCTAATTAGTAACAAACCATTCATACATCATAACTCATTGTGCATTCAAAATAATAGCTGTTGTTGATGTAAACAGCCATGTAAACAGCTATTCCCCCTCCTGTATATATGCTCCCTTCAAATATTGGAAGGCCACAGTGAGGTCTCCCTGTAGCCTTCTCTTCCCCAAGCTAAACAAGCCCAGTTCTCTCCACCTTTCCTCATTGTAGAGGTGCTCCCGCCCCTCTGATCATCTTAGTGGCCCACCTCTGGACCCATTCCAGAGCTCTGCGTCTTTCTTGTACTGGGACTGCAGGCCTGGATGCAGTACTCCAGATGGGGCCTCACAAGAGCTGAGTAGAGGGGGACAATCACCTCCCTCTCCCTGCTGGTCACTCCTCTTTTAATGTAGCCCAGAACATAGTTGGTCTTCTGGGATGCAAGTGTGCATTACTGGCTCATGTCCAGCTTCTCATTCACCAAGACCCCCAAGTCCTTCCACGGGGCTACTCTAATGGAGATCTTCCTCGAGTTTGTATAAATGAAGGAGATTGCCCCGTCCCAAGTACAGCACCTTGTACCTGGCCTTTCAGAACCTCATTAGGTTCTCATGGGCTCACTTTAAAAATAAATTGGATACATTAATTTTTGTACAGGGGGATTGACCAGAAAATCCTACAGATGTATTTACTAAACAAATAATTTGATAGATTTTACAGTTTTTCAGAATAAGTTGCTGACGTCTTTTCATTACTCACCTAGAATTTAATAAGTAAAATATTGCACATCTTACCATTATTGATTATTTTCCCTTAAATGAAATACTTTGGCATTCAAAATAATATGCAACTTTCTTTAAATCTCTTTTGTTTGAGTCTTGAGCCTAATAGGCTGAAATTCAGTTTAGTAATGCAGAGGAAGATGTCTGCCTTGGAGAATCACAAGCACTGTGGATATTGCGTGTGCAGCATGGCAGTGTTCAGTAGGACTCATATTCTGGCATCTTGTATTTCCCGTTCTATGCTTGGGGCACCCTACTGCATTTAATATTCAGGATGCAGCATCTAAATCAGTGCACAGCACAACCAGTTGTCTTTTATACAGTAGAATTCACTTGACTCAGCTTAAAGTATTGTTTCAGAAAAAGTCATTTTAACTGCCAGTTTCCTTAAAAAGTTAGGAAAAAGAACTACTTGAAAGGTCACCATCCCTCCTTCCCTGTGCTGCCATGTCACAGCTGTGATTAGAAACCCCAAAAAGACCATCATCTCATGAATAATCTGCTGCTGCTACAAGGTTGGCAAGTCTAGACTGTTCTAAGTTTCTCCAGTTCCTGAGGTCTGTTCCGGACCTGAGATGTGTCATGTCCAGGGGCTGGCAGCACCCTGACACCCTGAGAAGATATACTGGAAGATGCACTTAGAAGTATTCAAAGGAGAGGAGTGAGTGGAGAACAGGGTCTGAAATAGATTACAGAGGGCTTTTTGTTTTGATACTAATCATTTTATCAGAATGCTTTGTTATACACTAAAACAATCAGGAAAAAAAACTACCATAGAGCTTAAAGACCACATCTACCATAATGACAGGAGGAGAAGTGAGTTTGTCTGAACCTAGAAACAAATTACCTCTGTGTCTACCCAAATATTACAGATAATCTTGAGACAGAACTAAGGAGTGATAACTGCAATCTTCAATGAAAAGGTTACCATTTAGCCCCATTGTTGTTGTCAAGATGATGAACAGAGTTGAATTAAAGGTAAAAGACAAATGTATCTACATAAGCTCGTGCAACTATACATGAAAGATAGTCCAACACAGTGGACAAAATATAGCTCTAAAGTGGAGATCAATGAGTTAATGAGAGTGTCAGTGTTGGTTAACGTAATGCTCTGCATGGAAAATGAATCAGGACTTACCTTCCCATGGTAAGGAAAGTGTAATTTTAAATTGTCTGTGATACCTACATGCAACAACTGTGAGCAAATATTGAACCTGTAATGACAATCATTGCATTTTAATTACTGAATAAGTTACGTTGCATACATTAGACAGTTCACTTGCAAGTACTTTTCAGCTTTTCAAATGCTGAAAATAAAATAGCAGTAGGATAAGTAAAAAAGAATCCCGTTTTCTCAAAAGCATGCAACAATCAAAGGAATCCAGTGCTCTCCTGGAGTACATAGCAATTTTATTCAAAACAAGCAGACAAATAAGTGGAGTTAAAAAAAAAATCGTATAATGACAGGCGTGCTTTCCTTCTTCTTATCTTCTACCTTTTCCTGAACTTCTTGTTCAGATGGAATAATAAGGCAATTGAAATGACGTAGTATGGCCTGTGTACAACACTCACTGTAAGCTGCATTCCTGAGTATTCAGACTTTTTTTTTCTTGTAATGCCCACTCTGGAATCTAAAGCCCTATTCTGAAAATTGAATATCTTTGCAATCATTTTAATATGGAGCAGAGCAAAACAATGCTGAAAAATGCTTACATTTAAATAAATTAGAGCAAGCTAACAAATTCCAGAAGTTGAGATAGAGGATGAATTGTGGGCATGAGGAAACTTTATCTAAAAATAGTTCAAAGCATGTTTTATCTCTGAATTCTTGAGAGGTGAAAAGAAAATCAACAATAAAGGCAGCAGTAATAAAGCTATCTTTTTTACACAGTAGCCAAACCTTTGTGAGGGCAGATCCGCTGCATAATCCCTATTTACTGGAGCCTAAATTCCTGTAGGCAAATATAAATCTTCTGTTTAAGAATGTGTGCACAGTAGAGAAATTGTTCCTTCAGTGCAAGGCTTCTTCACTATAGTTCATTGTCAATACAAGATAGCTGTCTGTGTACAGAAGAAAAACGCATTGTCCACTGTAAGCTTAAGCCCTTGTTCCAAGATGAAGTTTACTCTAATTTGAAATAAGTCTTTCTTGAGTCACAGAAACAATATATTTTGAGGCAATAAATACATATAAATAAACTCTTGGAATTTTTAGTACATAAATTATAGAGGTCTTTACTCAGGTTTCTAATTTAAGTTTTTAAGAAAAGATTTTTTTTTTTGCATGTCTGTTAAACAGTTTCCACAGTATTTACATTTGATAACATTTATAAAGAAACAATATTTCATCAAATTAATGTGGCATACAGATATTAAATATAACCACTGAAAATTCTCCTCTCTGGAGTACACACTGTATTGCAACCTTTCAAAATAAAGATTTCTTTGGTTCACTCTGTACTGCATGTTGTCACATGTGCTCTAGTAATTGTAAAGCTTTAGTTAAGCTAAAGAATATTTTGCACCAACATGAGTGTACAAAAAAAAAAAAAGGGGGGGGGGGGGGGGAGGGATTTTTTAAAGCATTATTACTCAATCATTTAAAAAGTTGGTATAACATATTTGTCATTTTATAATTATTTTGTGATTCTCCTAGCAGACATACTGTTTCTCTTGGTAGTGACTGTCTGAAGATTTCAGAACAAACTACATCCTTCAGGGAAGAATGTTGCTTAATGAAATTAATTATTAAACAAGTTTATTCTTTATTCTTTAATAAGTCAGTTTACTTTATAATATATTATTTCTAGATGAAGTATATTAGCACAGATATGATGTTTTGGCCATCGTTGAAGTATATGAGAAAGATACAGCAGAATAGAAGAAGGAGGGAGGGTGGGGATGAGGGAAGAAAGAAAAAGAGAGAGAAAAGAGGGGGGGAAGGGAAGAAAGAACCTTTTTACAGTCCTTTCCTTTCACTCCCTTGACATGTACTGGGAATTATTTGACCTCAGTAAATCATCTCATCATTGACCAAGTGAAAGCTGGCAAATGACTACAAGACTGCAAAGAGTAAAGGTATATCCTACAGTGTATTAGGTTTGGTATATTCTCTAAAAGTCTTTATTGTGTCTCACAGATGTGAATGCAATCATATAATTTAAATAGAGGGGCTGGATTTTATATGCATAAACCTGAATTTTGACTACTGCTCCTATTTTATCCCTTAGAAGTTTTCAGGCTGGTGTTACTATGCAGAAGTATTTCAGCATTTTTTTTTTTTCAAAAACACGGACTCATTGTTTTACTCTTCTCATCTTCAGGTTGTAGGACTAGAGCTTTTCACTTCTTTTTTCCTTTCCTTCCTTTCTCTTCCCTTCTTTTCCCCTTTCCCTTCCACATATCACATTTACAGCATGTACTGTTTTTGGACTTTGATATCTACAAAAATATTAGAAAAATATTAATTAAAATCTAAGAATATTTATTTTGCTTCTGTTATTTCAGCATTCACATCTCACAGTGATTCTCAGCACTCTTGTTAAGAAGGAAGGAATTTATTATTCCCATTTACAAATAATGAGAAATTAAATTATAGAGGAGATAAATGACTTGACAGCCATCATAAAAGAAGTCTGTGGCATATTCAGGATTGCCACCACAAACTTTCATAGTTTTCTTTTTTTATATTTTGCTTCTTATCTAAAGTCTTCTCGACTGTTTTTGAGTAGCTGAAGCTAAAAAGGGGGAATGTGTTGTAACTTTCAAGTGATCATCAGAAAAGGCTTATGCATTATGGATTATTATTGAGAAGTGAACAACTGTAGAGTTTGGTCCTTGCCTTTCTTTTCTTTAACTTCTGTAAAGATTTTGTGTTGCTTCTAGAGCTAACTCTATGGGCAAGAAAATCAACACATTACCTTAGGCATGAAATCACTGAGCTGTCCAGTAAGTCTAAATTAGATGACACTGCAAATCATCCAGAGAAGATGGAATACAATACAGGAGCCCATATGTCAACTTCATATGTGTCCAGCATCAGGTTAGTTTTCTGCATACTATATTGGTGGAGAGAGAGACATGGCTTTGGCCTCAGAGCTGGAGCAGAAGAATGAAAGGTAACTCATTATTTTTCATGCCAGACCGTCCTAGTGGAAAAGGTATTGGGTGGACTATTCCTTCCCCCTTTTCCATCCATGCCTATCTCACTGAATCACAGAATCACAGCTATTTTTTGCAGACAGCTATTTTTTCTTTCAGTTAATAAACACATTCTCAGGATTCATAATAAATGATCTTCTGAGGTGAAAATACGCTATATTGAAACAGAGAGTATACCATGAATTTAACATAAAAATAAGAAATATTCAAAATATGTAAGTCATATAAAAGGACATAGCATTTTACTTGCTGAACCAAGGTTTAATTCACAGAAATTAACCAGAGATATATAAACTTTTTTTTTCTTTCCTCAAAAGAACACAGTCTGTAAAAGGAAGGAGAAAAAAGCAATTATTTCCATGAGTCTAAACTATAAACTATCAATTTTTCTAATTTGGAAAGTAGCTTCACTCTGAAGCTTAGCCAGCCTTTTATAATTTAACAAGTAGCCCTGATAATCTGCTACATTGTGCACAATCATTGTGTCATTTCTAATTAAAATTGACAAACCCCCTGAAACTTCCCCTAGATAAATGCAGCAAGTTTAGAATAGCTTGAACTATTTTAACTCTTTGAGAACGACATTTTTAAATAGGCACATTTCAGAAAAGAAATAACATAGTGTAGAAAAATATAAAAAGTGAAGACTAATATCCAGAAAATCATCATAGACGTCCTGTGATAGCTAAACAAAAACTTTACCGTATGAGAAAACATAGAGAAAGCAACATTCTCTTTAGATATGTTAAAGACACCACATGCTTATTTGGATGGGGGATCTCTGAGAAAAATATAGTACTATATAGAGTATGATCAGAGCTCCTATATTGATAGGTGCTTGTCTGTTAAATTTTGGACTCCTACTGCAAAATACTGTGTGTGCTAGGACTCTTATAAATGGCTTAATTAATCTTGATAGAGGCAACGTTGGACCACTTAATAGAAGAGCATCACTTGAAACCTTTTTGTGTCCAGAAAAAAGACAGCATCCTTGTAGTGGAATAATAGGTTGAACCTAGAGTGACATACAGCAATTTGTGAATCAGGAAGCCAGAATCATGTCTTCATCTGTACATCGTGACACAGTCACGACAGTCTTTCCATTTCATACTACATTGTAATTAAAGCTAATTGAGTAATTCAACATGTTTATAGAAAAAAAAAATCTTCTGTGAAAATGCTGCAGGTCTTAGTGACCAATATTTTTCATGAAGGAAATGAAACAGTGCAAAAAAATTTCACTAATATACATATGTACTGTGTACAGTTGCATCAGAGGGCATGCATTTTACATATTTCAGGAGCTAGATTTTTCCTGCAGCAATGCAGTCCATTTTTTGGAGATACTGAGTGAATTCCCAAGACTATGCTTGGGGAAGGGTCAAAAAGAGTGGGAAAGAAATGACACCAGAACGTAGAACTGCAACTATTTATATGTTAGTGGACTTCTGGAAATTTATGTTATTATCATCCTTGCAGAGAATGTACTGAAATAGCTTTTGTAGAGACATTTTATTCTGGAAGGAAAGCACAGTTTTATTGATAGTGGCTCTCTTTTGCTGCATGAATACAAATATATGATGCTGAAACCTCAGTTATGGTTGAGATGCCTAGCTAGTATCATAACAGACATACAATATAATGGACTTATTCTACAAGCTTCTATTTTATAAAACGAACAGAACTGTGTTCTTTGCATGTGTGTTTTGTAGGTAGAGAAATCAGGAGATGAAAATATGTGGTTTTGCATTTCTGTTTCTCAAGACAATGTAAAAAAACAAAACAAAACAAAACAAGAACAACAACAACAACAAAACAATTTAAAAAAGCCCAGTGAACAAAAACATATTCTCCACAATGCCTTTGATTTCTGAAAAGGTTTATTTATCTCTGTTTTGCACTTCAGTCAAGTGCAATGAGGTCCAGGAAGAGAGCTTTATTTCCTTGAGATCTTAATGATACAGAAAATGATTCAGAGAGAGAAAGATAGAGTTCTATTTAAAAGTTATCTGATCTACAGATATTGAAATTATTGCAAGGAAAAAAAAAAGGAAAAAAAATGGCTTTTCTCTGTTTCTATTTCTCATCTTTTTGTGTATGTGTTTTGTTTTCTGTTCCAAATGAGCCAAGGTAGGAATTTTGAGGAAAAAAAACCCTTCTATTTGTTGCTTTATTTTGAAATTTGAAATAATTTGAAAAGCTCTTATCTCTGGCTACCTTTCTCCTCTCCTCTCCTCTCCTCTCCTCTCCTCTCCTCTCCTCTCCTCTCCTCTCCTCTCCTCTCCTCTCCTCTCCTCTCCTCTCCTCTCCTCTCCTCTCCTCTCCTCTCCTCTCCTCTCCTCTCCTCTCCTCTCCTCTCCTCTCCTCTCCAGTTTTCCCCAGTACATATTACATGTGGTAGTGTCATTGCAGGTAATGGTAACCTGATACTTGTGATATCAACAAGGGACAGCTGCTGCTTTTGTTAAATTTGCAGTGTCAAATCCACACTGCAGACTGGAACAAAATGGGGAACACTCCCGCGAAAACTAGCAGAGCTGTCAATTTAGGTAGTGGCCACTGGGTGGGGCAAAAGTGCACATCATTAAAAAATGTATATGCAAGCTGATAATTTGTTAGAAACAACAGGACAGGGAAATCAGAAATGTGACACATAAAGAGTGGCTTGGAGATTCTCGAGTATGTGAAAATTCAGTTTCTACACATTAAACAATTCTTTACTGCTTTTATTACTTCCACAATATTATACAACAGATTATACCAAAGATGGGAGCATTCAAAGAATCCTATCTGTAAGACTATGAATGTGAGTACATCACATTTTTGGTACTTTTCTGCAGGAAGGAGAATATTTAGCATGAATTCTTCAAGGCCTTAAGAAAGAATTCATAAGGAATAATGGAACAGATATTTCAGGTATATTTAATCTCTCCCAGTTTTATTCCTGAAGTGCAATCAGAAAATAAATAAAACAAAACAAAATAAACCATTTATAATACAACTGTAGTTTTCTAAATTAGCCAAACAAACTGATCCACATTAAGTTGTTCAAGTACTGAATCGAAGATATATTACCCATCCTCTGTAGATATAGCCTTAAAAATACATAGATATATCTTTTATTTTTCCTCATTATTTTCCCACTTCTTCTTGACTACATCTACCTGTAACTCCAGAAAGTCTCTGGTATTTATAAAGTCTTTTACTTTGTTCTTACACAAGTCATGGGATCATTGGACAGAACAGTCTATAACACATTAACATATTTTGGAGGAAGAAAATAGCACTGCATCTTATTTTCTGATAGAAACCATTGCATTTCCTCAGCTTTTTAACTCCATCACTGGCACCATTTTTTGCTGCCCTCAAATCTTTCTCTCTTTAACAGACATCTTGATTAGATCAGCTTCCCTACAGCTAAAGTAGCCATCTGCCAATATTACCAGTCATTCTTGTCCTAGACAGGACTGTTTCATCTAACTCTTTTCAGAGGAACTGACCACCTGTATGTGTTTCTACTTGCAGTGTTTGGCCGACAGAATGAATTGCTGATTTCAGTCTGTTTCCCGATAGTCAGGAATAGCAGTCAGCAAAAATCATCAGATGTTGGTATCTGTTGGTGACTTTAAAATGAGACGTATTGGAGAGCTGTACCACTCTGCAGATGTCAATTAGTCTTATGCACATTATTTGCTTAATGGTCCTAGACTGTGGATAAATGAACTTAATTCTCCATCATTGTCAGCTTTGCTTTTTTTTTTTTTTTTTTCCCCCAAAAAAATATTAAAAATTAAAGTGAAAAAAAGCAAACAAAATCACAAATAACTGTGCACTTGTCCACAAAACTGGATGGAGTACAGTACTGTGAGGAGAGTTTTGAAAGATTCCAGGAGGATGGAACCTTAACTGCCTTTTAATTTTATTTCTGTGGTAATGAGAAACAAAGAAAAAGAAAAAGTCAACCATATACATAGATTTGCAGGAAAAGGAATGACTCAAATATGGGGACATTGCCATAGGCTCAACCAATAAGTGTGTAATGAAGCTGGATGTTAGATATAAAACTCATAACTTCTGTCCTGTAACAAGAACATCTTTTCACTCCAAGAAATTGTCTTGCACTGCAAAGCAAAGATAATAGTGCTTCTTAATAAATGTCATTACTAATAATACTTATAACTTAAAAGATTAAAGACTGTTGTAGTACAACTGCCATTGAAACTGTATCTACATATATGAGAGCTGAATCTTCTTTGTAAAGTATAAAAAACTCTGAAGTACTTCACAGATGTAGGTAGCTATGATTCTATACAAATGAGGATATTGAAAAAAAGTTTGGAACTTTGATGGGTAACTTTCTCTATCCATCACTTGTACAGCAAAAGGCAGTCTTTCAAATTTATTCAGTTCAGGGACTCACAGTTGGCTTGAGCATACTGTGACTAGTATATCTGTCTTCCAAGCATTATTGACCTGTGGACTGTTCCTCTTCCAAAAATCAGCCATGATCACAATTCAAAATAACTGAAATATTTCCAGCCTATGCAGTGAGTACAGTGTAGACTTCCAACAGATGTATATCTCCTGACTAATCATCTTTGGCTTGGGCCACTTTAAAACTCTTCTTTGCAGCTCCTTTTTCATAATTGTGTTGGGAATTATTTGTGGCAATACATTCAACCTGGATTTGATATTCAATATACTATTGTCAATAGCAACTTGAAATATTCATTTAAGGCCTAAAGTAAATTTAATAAAAATTGCATAAGAGTTAATTAACATAAAACAGCCAAATGCAAAATGAATTAAATAAACTAAAATAAAGTTCATGTTTTAATCAGCAAAGCCTTGTTGCTTAACAGCTCCTCCAGGCTTAATGTTCAGCTTAGTTTCTGGATCACACTCTTTCAAATTGCTCCACAGAGACATAAATCTGACTGTAGCTACTGTATACACTTGTGAGAGTGAGTACATGTGTATATTTCTGAGTGGGAATGTAAAATATAGCGTGCTGGTATATTGCATGTGAATTAATCTTTTCTGTAGTAGGAAAAAATACTCTGTGATACTTTTTTTTTTTTCTTATAAAACACTGTCAAATACCTTCAACTTTCTTTTGTTTAAAGTGGTACCAGAGAAATTTGAGGTTTTTAGACTCAATGTATCTTTATAGAAACCAAATAAGGTTATTGACATCTTTGGAATTTTTCTGACTATATACCAACCTATTTGAAATACAGTGCTAGCCCAAAGCTTCCTCCACTGAGGTGCCTTCACTCCTGAGACTAAACAAAGATTCTTTTAACAATCTGTTAGTTCATCAATTCAAGATACACATAATTCAAAATAGCATCCAAATTTATACTTAAAAATAATCAAAACTAGATAAATTATCCAGATTATGTCACATACATTGACCCGCACTGGCTGACCTGTTGTGCTTCATCGTGCATTCCTCTGTTGACCATGAATGTAGTGACTGAAAATGCAGCTTGAGATGTCTTTTATTCCTCCAGTTTCTCACTCAAGTTCAGAAGAACTTGACCACAACATGATAAAAGCACCATGGTAGCCATCCCACAGCTTCACTAGAGGAACACTGTATAGCTAGGAATGCTGTTGTTTGACAGAGTAAGCAACCACGTGACCAGTACAGTAGTTGGACATGTTTTGGATTTAAAGTGAGCAGGCTGAGCTCCAAGCAGATGTCCATTTACCTCCAGGAACTCTTTTCTGGCTGTCATGTCTCTGCCTGGGAAGTCAGAGACAGAAATGTTATGTAACACTGTATACAGTGCTGAATCTAGGATGTAACAAACAGGTATTTTTTTGTAAAAATACGTCCAAGTGTTCCAGACAAATGTAACAAAGAAACTAAGCTTTGTTGTTGGTGGTTGTATTTTTGTTGTTGTTGCTGTTGTTGTTGTTTTGTTAATTTCCACATGGAAATCCGCTTGCATTATTTTGTATACATATTAATAACCTACTCTATTCTTAAATTTCTGCTAAGCAATTCTATTATCATGTAAGTTGTCTGAATTTTCCTTCCTAAATTTCCCTATCTGTTATCATAATAGTACTAGTCTGTACCACAAAGACTGTGAGATTTAATAAAAAGGTTAGGAAGAGCATTCTGAGCCACAGGTGGAAAGTTTCACACAAGTGCAATGTGTCTTTTGAGTTTCTGAAGTCTATAAATGAATCTGCAGCTCAGAGCAAGCTTGCAAAAGGCAGTTCTCAGAGGCAAAATGCTTCACATTGTCCTGTCTAAGTCAACCAGGCAATTTCTGTTGTGGAAGTTATACGATCATGTACAACTAATTGAATTCTAGAAACTGTTTGTTGCAGCAATTATTGAATGGAATAATGCAAATATTCATATTGAATAACCTCTTCATTTCTTTCTCTTTTTTTAAAGCAGTGCAGTCTGTAACAGATCTGACAAGCACTAGTTGTAGAAAAAAGGCCAGACATACTTTTACTATCGATATGACTTGGAGAGTCATTGCATGAAAACTTCTGGAGTTAATCACTTATTGAATGGCAAAGATTTTTTTGAAACAGAAACAGAACAACGTATCTGACAGCTGAAAGCCAAGAAACTTTCAGGTACATGCTTGATTTAAAGTCAAGTTACTAAGATGCAAGCTTTTGATGACTGGTATTTACAGTTTTAAATGCTTTTTCAGTAACCAACAACTGTGCATCAGTATCTCACCAATAGACCCACCCTGTAAAACTGATTTGATTTTGAGGATGTGGTGAAAAGATAGTCAGGCTTCTTCAGATCTGATTTCCAATAACTTTTCTTTAATAAAACTTTCCAAAAGAAAAGCCTGTTTGGTTCCCAAACCAAGACATCACAAGCCAGAAGAATATCACAAACTATAAAATTAACTATCAAAATGTAACTATAAAATAAGTATCGACATGGACTTCCTCTGTGTTGTACCCAAGGCTGCAATGTCTCTTGTTTCAATTGAACCTTTTTTGGTGACTCAAAAAGGAGAGATAAAGCAAATAACATTCCTGTGAAGATAATATGTTCTAGGAAACTTTTTTTGCCTGACCATTGATATTTCCCATAAACAAGGATGATCCTGATCAAGGCCTCCAAGAAATTATGGTAAGGATTTTAAGACTATTTCAAGGCATAATAATATGATCTGAAATAGAGCAAGAATATCAGACCTGGACCTATACATCGTACACTCTCTTTATCAAGTTCAGATACAGCATATGCTGTTGTAGAAAGAGTCACTGTGAATTTTTCAATAGAATGCTCCCAAATCAACACAAAAGTAGAGGTCAGAACAGAAGTGGAAGACAAATAAGTTATTGAGCAATCTCTCAAAAACAGCAAGGCCATGTTAAGTGCAGTTTATGCAGTCCTTTCTAAAGGAGAGATTCAATAAATTTATGGAGCTATAATCCTGACTCTCAAATGCAAGCAAATGAGTGCTGAGTGAAGAATACTTTTTATTCATATCAGTCTTAGCTGTTGTGACAAAGACAACTGACCCTGTAGATGGCTTGCAACACAAGTACTATCAGTCATTGAATCTTTCATTTGCTGTGTTTCCTTACCTGAGATCTGTGCCCAGCAGCACATTTTATGTTTTGAGAGATTGCTCATCAGTTATAAGTAAGACTATTCAGAGAAAAGCACAGAATCTCTCCAGACAAACATGAGATATATATGTGCCAAAATATAACTAAAATTAAAACATTCACATACCAAAGAAAGTCAGAAAGTGTTTTTCAATGGTCCTTTACAAATGTCTAAGTCCACACCTTTCAAAATTAAAACAGCATGAGTTCAAAGTGCTTGATTAATTTGCAGTTATTTCAGTATACAAATTATATAAAAATCAGGACCTTCTGAGAATCAATATATACAGACCAGACAATCCACTTCACTGTATAAAATACATTTTAATTTAATCTTTCAATACTCATCTTAATAGAGCTTATGCTGATCCAGCATGCACAGTTATTTTAAATAGTGTGGTTTTATTGATTTAACTTGTAGTGTCCCAGCAGATCAGTTTCATGCATTTTTCCTCAAAACCAAGTGAATTGACTTGGAAAGTGGATTTACATCTTGGTGTCTGATTATGTCTCAGAACCACTGGTGAATATTAGATGAACCAAACAACAAACAATTTGTCATATTCTTGCACTCCTTATTTTCAGATCATATTTATTTCTTGGATTTGATATCAATATCCATCAATACATGATCCAAATATATAGATATATTTTAAGAACTAAAGGTAGAATGATCTTGGTATTTCATTTCAATAAATAAAGAACCATCTGCACATTCACAGTTCTTAAAATCTTGTAATATTGGGATTCTTGCTATCAACTTACTTCTCTGAGTACAGATGGCTTTGCTAAGGACAGAGACTTAGGTTTATCAAATCAGCCCACTATACTACATACCTGTATAATTCAAATTAGTTTCAATAACGGTCATAACTGAAAGCAATTTCACATGCATGCTGTAATGTTCCTCACATAGGCTAAGGCTATGAGATGTAGTCTTCCTGGTTTGCACTGATTATTTCTTTATAACCATAGACACACACACACACACACACACACACACAAAAAAAAAAAAAAGAAAAAAAAAGTAGGTGTTATTATTGTGTTGTTGTTGTTGTTGTTTTTAATAAATCTATAGCAAACAAGGAAACATACCCTCAGATGCGCTCTCTCTCTTTATCTGTTGGCTATTTCTGTACTGCTAATACTGTACTAACTAAAATCTTTTTACTTAGTCTTGTGTTTTTACTCGTGATTTCTTCATTTCATATTACAGCAAAATAGATGAGTGCACTGAATTGCTTTTTATAGATTTGTGAGTCTGATAGATGACTATGATTTTCAAAAGTATAGAGGGCATTTGATATCCAGTTCAATTCCTTCATGTCTCTAGGAAAGTAGTAACCTCAACAGACATCATTTTTGCAGGCTGTTTCTTCTTTTCATCTGAGAAGCAATGTTCTTTTAAAATGCATTTTCTTTTGAAGGGTCTTGTAACAAGCAGCAGTGGAATGACCTTTGCCGTAATCTCTTTAATTAGAGATCATGCTTGGGACAAAGCAACTCTGTGTATTCACTACACTTTTGGAGAATAAATTTAGTTTGTGTGCAATTTGGGAATATTTCCGAGTTAACATTTTTGTATCTACTGAACATAAAGTAGCTTATACTAGAAAATATACTGTTCAGGTTTCTCAAAACTGAATTTTCTACCAATGGAAATAAAAGCAATGAATTTTTAAAAAAAGCTTTCTGTTTCATACAAAGAAATCTTCTTGATCTCTGTCTACATAGAATGATTCAGGATGTTCAGAAATATTTCTTGCTAACACAAATCAAACTGAGAATTCAATTTCATGGGGAAAAATAATAAAATAAATAAATGGATATATTTAAATATATTTATTTTGATACTCAAGGTTTCCTATGTGAAACTTGTATTTTACATTCAAAAATACTTTCAAGTGATTGTAGTATGCCTAAAATATGGTTTATTCCTGTTCCTTTTTGACAGGCTTTGACTAACACAATACCATGCGCTTTTGTTCTTCTACTGTTCTTTTCTTTTTCTTTATTTTATTTTATTTTATTTATTTTATTTTATTTTATTTATTTTATTTTATTTTATCAAAGGACAAGAACTGCTTATGAACCAAACAATCGTTCTGTTTGGACCAAATAATTAGTTTAACTGGACCAAGTAATTTTAGGTTATATCTATAGCAGAGTTCTTCAGCAGAGTCCGTGTGAGTGTTCTTATTGTGTCTGACTGTAGAGTGAGGTAACCAATGTATCCACTAAGTATCCTATAATGGCAAAAAACTACATCAAATTTATTGTGTTACATCAGAGAACCTAATAAAATATATATCACCATATATTATACTGTAGTTATCCGTGGGAATTATCTTTTTAACTCTCTGAGTTTAAAAAACAGACAAAATCCTTTGAACATCCTAAGTAAGAGCGTAATACTTATTGGAGGCTTCAAAGTGAGACAGGTAGTTCTATCGCCTTTATAACTGTCTCTCACTGGAAAAGCATTACAATTATACTTGAAGTCTAATCAAACTGAGAACAGTTTTCATTCTGAACTGAAAATATCTGTAGTCTATAATTGCACTTCAATCATTTTTTTTAAATATGTGATATCAGTATGGCTTATCCATACAGCTATCCATAAGATTGTGTTACTCCCGATCCCTTATTTATTTTTAACCTCTATAGCATCCAAAGAAGTACCAGAAAATGTCTGCAGGGAAAATATACTGTGTATAAATTAAGATATTAATGAAAGCCTCTGGACCAGAAGGGAGCTTCCTCTTGCTTATCATGATATGCAACCCAGTGTCATTTCTTCAGGCTCAAGTAGCCTGAAAGACTTGGGGAATATTACATTATGGAACACTACCTTGTGGAGACAACTATTTACTAAATCTTTACTTTATGTGTTGTACAGTTCTTCCTGTCTTCAGTGAGAATTTCATAGAAATAAATAGTGAAGGACCTATTCACATAAAAATATATATACATACAATTAGATGCATAAATATGCATATATAAATATGAAATAAGCAAATATCAAAATATGATAAATGAAAAATGATAAGAAGGATAAAGGTAAAAATAATGAGTGTCAGATTCTAGAAATGGTGAAAGTACCATTTCAGCTGGCAAGTGAAAGTTAGGTTTAAATTCAACAAAAGTGAAATCTTACTATTTTGATGTTATTGCATCAATAGAGAAGTTAAAGTCATTAAATTATGTTTTACTAGGATTTTTTAGAATTGATTTGTATTGTCTGTTGAAGTAAAAGAGTTAAGGATAATCCACAGAAGAAAAATAGTGTAAAAATATACCCTGTGGAAAAGAGTTAATTAGTTAATGTTTATAAAGTGCTTTGAGGAACCACTTTGCTTAAACAGAAGGAGACATTTTTATAATAATATTACAGAACTCCTCTTTTTATTTCCCACTTTCACAGTTGCACTTGCCCTTGTTGAACCTCATTAGGTTCTTATAGGCCCACTTCTCAAGCCTGTTCAGGTCCCTCTGGATGCCTGTTCAGGTCCCTCTGGATGCCTGTTCAGGTCCCTCTGGATGGCATCTCTTCCTTTTGTCATATCAATTGCACCACTCAGCTAGACATTGTCCATAAACTAGATGAGGGTGCAATCACAGTCTGTGTCATTGATAAAGATGTTAAAGAGCACCAGTCCAAAGACAGACCCATGGGGGACACCATGTTAAACTGGCCTCCATCTGGACATCGAGCCATTGACCACAACCCTCTGGCTGTAACTTTCTAACCAGTTCATTATCCATTGAATAGTCCAGCCTTCATATCCATAACTCTCAAATTTAGAGACAAACATGTGCTGCAGGAGCATGTCATATGTCTTGCAAAAATCCATGATTTTCTCAGGAACAGATGTGTACTTACAAGCCTGTATTTCCCTGAGTCTTCCCTTATCCTTTACTTAAAAATGGGAGTGATGTTTCCCTTTCTCCAGCCACCAGAAACTTCACCTGACAGCCAAGACTTTTCAGATATGATGGAGAGTGTCCTGGCAGTCACATCAGCAAACTCCTTCAGGATCCTAGGATACTTGTAGTCTGGCCTCATATACTTTTACTCATTCAGTTTCATGAGACAATCGCTGACTTGCTCTTCTCTTACAGCAGAAGAGATTTTGCTTCTAGAAACCTTGCCTAGAGATTCAAGGACATGAAGGACGTGGGAAGCCTGACTGCTAGTGAAGACTATTGCAAAAAACTTACATGAGTACCTCAGCCTTCTCCATATCCATTGTTGTCATTTCTCTCTTCTCATGTATCAGAGGGGTATACCCTCCTTGGCCTTTCACTTCCGACCAATGTACCTGTAGAATCCCTTACTATTATTTTTCACATCCCTCGCCAACTTCAATTCCATGTGTGCTTTGGCTTTTCTGATCTCACCTCTGTATGTCTGGTCTTATGTGTCAATGTTTTTGAAGCAGAGAGGTTGCAGAGGTGGCCGTTGTGAGCAGAACTCAGCAGTGCTCCACATCAGATCAGATTCAGCTTCAGCTGCTCCAAAATGGACCCACTGCTACCAGAGCAGAAGCATGAGTGCTGCCGGATGTGTCCTTGGAGGTCAGATTTAAGAAAGGAATAAAAAGACTGCGCAAAAGCAAAAGTATCCTGATCTGAAGCTGCAGCCCATGGAGAGCAGCCCAGTGGGGCAGGAGAACTGGGGGAGCTGTCATCTGTGGGGACCTATATTGGAGTAATCTCCTGAAAGGTGGTCCCTGTAGTACGGATTCATGTTACAGCAGTTCTTGAAGAGCTGCATCATGTGGGAAGTCCACATGTGATCAGTTTAGGCAGGATGTCATCCCATAGGAGGCAACACATGCTGGAGCAAAGGAGGGATGTAAAGGTGAAAGAGATTCAGAAATTAAGTGTTACGGATTGAATGCATTCCTCGCTCCCAGTTCCTCTGCACTGCTTGGGAAAAGGAGGTAGAACAGCGTTGACAGAGGGAAGGTGTTTTTATTTTGCTGTTGATTTTTCACTGTTTTAGTCTGTTAGTACACTCAATAAATTATACTAATTTCTCCATGTTGAGTCTATTTAGCTTGTGTGAGTAATTGGTGAGTGATTTCCCAGTCCTTTCTCAACCTTCAAGCCCTTTTTGTAGTATTTTCTCCCCTAATTTCTTTGAGGAGGGGAAGTGATAGAGTAGTGTGTCGGAGTTTATCTGCCCATCAGGGTGAAACTACAGTGGGATTCGAAGTCTACCCTGAGCCCCCTCCCTAAAAAAGTGTCTGGCATCAGATAGTTTAAAGATCTGAAGATCTCTCCCCAGTCCGTTCATATCATGGTCTGTTCTTAGTTTTTACTTTCATTTTTGCTGTTGCAAACAAAGATTCGAGTTCCAAAGCAGAGAGTATTTCAATATGTTTCAAGATTTAAATGCTTTCTATCTCTTGTGCAAAATAAATAAATAAATAAATAATCCAGGTAGAAGTGGATGGAGAAAAATCTGGCATTTATACACAAAGTGAACCAGTAGGCAATCATGGCTGTCATAATAATTATCGTAATTAGGGATACTGAAGGAACAATGGTGTGCACAAACTCCAACCATTATCTTATTTCAATTCCCTAAAAGTATCTTTACCACCATAATCTCATTTTCAGTCAACTAATTTGAGTCCATGTTCTGATTTTACTTCTCTGAGTTATTATTGTACTATCTGAGGACTATAGCGTCTTGTAAGAACCAGCAGGTATTAATCTTTTCACTCATAATCTTTTCCTTACTCTGGGCTTAAAACTAAATCAAGATCATAAGCCTTCAAAATAATTCAATTTTTGTTTGATTTAAATAATTTTGTTGATAGATCTTATATATTCTGTCCGGAGAGTAAAACGATTTTGAACAACAGGGAATGAGAGAAGTTCCTTCGCCACAAAAGTACTGAATTAATGTTAAATTAGAATTTTATTCCTAATTTATTGGTATTCAGTCCATATTTTCATTATATTTATTATCAGGCTCTATTCAAACTAAACATGGTAGGGGACAGTAGATTCCAGTGCAGTACATGACTTTTTACTTTATAGTGAAGTTACTTAAGGCTCACAGCTTCATTATGAAAGGAATAACTGCAGTTAATGGCCTCAAGAGGCCAAAAGAATGAGACTTCTGAACAAAACTGGGATAGTGAGTTCTCATGGGGCTATGCTATATAGACACCATGGTGTTACTAGAATTACCTGTCCCTTCAGAATGACCAAATGAAATTGGCCATGGTTGCTGGTTATTGAATAATTGTTACTGAAGGGAACCCCATGAATGGTTGTGAATGGATGGAATGAACACAGTTTGACCTGAAGAGTTCCTGTTAGTGGGCAAAATCTCTGAATTGCTGTCCAGTCTTCTGAGTGGTCTTCGATTAACCCAAGATTGTCAACCAACCAAATGAAGGTATTTAATGTAAGCACTAAATTAACAAGGTGAGCAAGCTGTGTGCCAACAACAGACAGTGAAAACTGTGGCCTCCATAGAGAATGAAGCCATTTCAAAGCTGAACCATCTCCTTTGGTTAACATCAGCTTGTTTCAGGTAGAAAAATAAATATGATGTGAATGTTTTTTATTTCCATAAAAATTATTTATTTCAAACAGTATTATTATTTCTTTCAAACACATTGTATCTTTCAGAATTTTATAACATTTCTGTTATAACCAGTGCTAAAGTAATATGAAAAAGGAAAGATTTAAAATTATTTTGATTTTTTTCCTTATATTTGTAAGGATAGCAGAGAACACTGAATGCAATTAGATGTAAATAAAGCTAGCACTGGCACTGCTCTGGAAAGAAACTCACTTCTGGGTTGTGAGATGGAGTACTCACCAGTTTTATGACTCCTAATTAGTTTTTCATCTATAACATGACTGTGCATCATCTACTCTCATCACTTAACAACCTCAAAGGAAGGAATATTTCAAAAAGCGCTTGAAATTCTAAATCAGTTATATTTCCTGTTTCTATTATGTATTTTGTTAACTATCCCAAGGAGTAATAAACCTTTAATAATGTAAAACTTTCTGTAACAATAAGTTTTGTAGAGTCTTTTCATGTCAAAGATTCTTATGGACTCTTGGTGAATAATACCAGTTAATACCTGTACACATGCAGAAGGTCAGACTTAGCTCCACAGAGGTCTTTCCTGTTCCTGTCAGTGCTGAAAGTGCCTGAAATATAATACATGTGATATGGACTGAACTTCTATTAAAATATGGCATAGCAATAACCATACATGAATTCTTTGTAATGGTGAGGTTCTTAAGATTTTAAGGGTTAGAGTATTTGGTTTTTAATCTCCCTTATGTTGAGGTCATTATGTATGTGACTAGATATTTTCAAATTATTTAGATGTCATCAAATAATTTTGTACACCTGAATATCAGTATTTGAAAGCTTAAAATGACCTAAATTCATTTCTAAGAAGAGGAAAGCACAAGATTTTACACATTAAACTGTGGTGGGTTCTTTAATTATTTTTTGTTTGGTTGCTTGGTCTGGCTTAGTTTGGTTCATGTACAGAAAGAAACTGTGCAGAAGTTCATATGATTATTTGTTTCCTTCAGAACATGAATTCCCTGGTGCCTAGCTTATTAAAGTGCATATTGCTTCGGACTGACAACTGGCAAACACCCATACCCTTTCTGCTGGTGTTCTCAGCAGAGTTTGACATTGTCAGTCATACATTACTGCTTACATGCTGTACAAATCTGGCAAACGTAGGCAGAAGCATGCTGAAGTGACTGATCTTTTTTGTCAGATTATTCCCAGAAGGCCTAATTTCCATCTCCAAAACTTGCCATTGAAGAAAATTTAGTAAGATTCTGTTCCTTCCCCTTTCTCATTCAATAGATATACCTCATGGAATTATAACTACAGAAGATTGGGAAAAAACCAAAAAGAGTATATAATCTACTAACAGAATGAGAATTAAAAAAAAAAAAAAAAAAAAAAAAAGTTATATACCATCAGATAAGCTCAAAGTCTCTTTATATTGAGGTTCCCCAAAATGTATGTAAGAAGTTTTTGAAGAAAACTTACAGAGAAAGTATTATTAATAGTTGTTTCTGCCCTACTATCCATATTTTTTTATTCTGCCCAATTGTACTGATATAGACTTGCACTAAAAATTGATTTGGAAAGAAGAAAACAAATAAGATTTTCTTTCTTCTTTCTTTTTTAAAGCTTTGATTTAACTTGAACCATTGAGTAGTGTATTTTACAATGTAGCTTTACTTTCGTGATGTCACTCCAGCTAACATGACAGTAAGAAAATGGCAAGAGAGTGGGAAGGAGAAGAGGAATGTCTCAGCTTGCTTTATTGCCTGCGACACTGAAACATACAATTCCACATCTTGCATAGCTGAAATTGACCCTTGTTTAGTAGGTCTTGGACACAGTTTATGTTGTCTTGTATATTATTTTACAAATGAAAGAGAGTTTTCAGATGCAGTTCTTCAAAACTCCAGTTGCAAGTAGTAGGATGAAATACTAATAAAAGAAGATTGAGATAATTTTGTGACTGTAATTTGTATTATTATTATTTTTTTTGTTTTTTTTTCTCCTCGTTAATTATTTATTAACATTATTATTTGCACTTTCTGTTCTACAGCTGAAAATTTCTAAGCCAACAGGCAGAGTTTTATTTATCTTTTCCCCTAGTTTCAATTTCTATAACTGCTAATTGAGTAAATACATCTTTTTCCTTTCTTCTTCAGTTTATTAAATTACCTCACGGATAACTGTACTTCAAAGGCCATGTGTGAGATTCAGTAATTCCATATGAATGCAGACCCGGAGTAAATGTTGCAATTTCTTAATTTCCCCTGATCTTAAGTCTGTGGTTTTATGAATTAACATAAATATCTTTTTTTTTTTTTTTTTTTGACCAATTGTGTGGAATTACCTATATATACATAGAGATTTTGTTTTCCTGTCAAAAAGCACTGAAGAGTGAATCCTTTTGAAGTGTAAAATGCCTTGGTATCGTGGTTTAATGCAGTACTGTATTGTTTTGTTTGGCCTCAGCCTCAGAGAGCCATTGGTCTGATTCTTTGCACAGCAGAGACAGTGCATCTGATATCTAGTACTGAACCAAATAATTGCAGGAGATTGTCTACAACAGCAGAAGAGGGGGGATCATGGAATGGGTTATGCCTTCATCTTTCACTGCTAATGCCTGCTGTGTGCTCTTATCTCATTTACTAGATTAGAAAGAATTGAAAAAGAGGTAAATACTAAATTTTCTTCATTTGTATTTTTTTATTCTCCCCTTGGATAACAGCTCTATACCAGTTTTCAGTCACTGAAACAGGTTGAAAATAGTTTGAAATGGTGATTATTCTTCTCTGGAAATTGATGGCATAAATGGTTTAGAGGACTTGCAGATGATGTTTCTAAGAATATTATAGTGAAGAGAAGCTTATCTGGAATCACATTTACTTGAGAGTATTCTCCTAGGAGTTAAACATCAAGTTGTTTCCCAGGCTGACCTGACAGTGTTACTGTTTTAAACATTCCCCAATTAAATAATTAGGTGTAACTCAATAAATGTTTTAACACCATTTTCTCCCCTCTTTTCTCAGTCCAACTGTCTTGTAGTTTATGTCAGTATCGCCTACTTTTCAGCAAAAGCATGCCTTAATATTGAGTGTATCAAATCTAATCCTACGGTTTTTTTTTGTGGGCAGCCCCAGTTGGTCCTGTTCTAAGGCTTTCCCTCCCTTTCTGGTGAAAGGCACATGTACTGTGGCCCTGCTGGTGGCCTGAATCACCTCAATTTGTTCTAGCAATCAGAGGCAGCTGCTCCATGTGAAAGGAGTGTGGACCACTGAACTGAGCATCAGGACTGACCTCAGGCTGAAAGCAAAAGACTCAGCCCTTTCTGTGAGGCCAGTCGAGCATGTGCAAACAGATTTGCTGAAGTACAAAATGGTCCAGTGATTTAAAGCAAGTTTTCTTCTCCCTTCCTCCCTTTCAGAAATGAAACGATAGAGGATAGCGTGGGCACAATCTTAGCAACATCTGTTGCCTTTCACTAGGGTCTTGGTCAATACGTATTCAAAGAGGTACTGACATTTTATTGAAAGAGAGAAAAAGCCTTAAACAGAGGAAAGCTTGGACATGTTTCCCAACACACACAGTTGGGTCTTTTTATGGGTCAGAATGCCTTTGGAGAAACAATTTTCCTCCCTTTTCTCTCCTTCTTTTCCACTGAAATTGTCAGAAAACAAATTTTCAAATTAGAGAGCTCAGTAGACTTGCAATGCTGAAGAACAGTTAAATTTTCCTTTGTTTGCTTTTATTTTTGGAACTAGAGGGTGTTTGAAAACTGAAATCGTAACCATGTTTAGTAACAGGAGTGAAGGAATTTATGCTTAAGGTTGTTTCACATCTGTTACCAACTAATTTCTTTTCTTTTTTAAAACAGCTAATAATAAAACAGCTAATAATGAAGCAACTGCAGTATTTTAGTGCTATTGCTACGACTGATATTATTTACATATATTTTTTAAAGTTTTTCTTATGTTTGTTTTCCTATATGTTCCCCTCTCTTCCCTACACTCCCGCTCCCTAAATATTGATTTCAGTCTGCACTTAAGAAGAGGCAGTTACCTGGTTCTGTCTCCCTTTTTTCTTCACATAGTTTTTCACAGGCAATTTTGCTCTGTCCAACCATGACATGCCTTCATAAAAATGACAGATGAAGCAGCTAAGTAACTGGTGGGTATATTATCCTCTTGCAGGCATCTGCCTCTGAAAAGATACCTATTCTTTTCTTAGCCTTGGGCCTGAGGATGTATACTGCACCTCATACATGAAGCCATTCTTATCAGCTTTATCTTATCTTATTCTTATCACAGTAAATGAAATAAAGGCTCCTCAAATGAAGTCTAGTAGAGTTATTCAATTACATACTTTAGCAACAAAGCTTTACATAAGTACAAAATTTTAGATACAGAAGGTAGTGCTAGAATCCTGAAGAAGGCATCCTGCAATGCATCCAATTGTAATGAATTTTTGATTGATTGGACCATGATCAATAAGCTCAAAGAAACATGAATATGTGCAGGTGAACACATATTGGATGTGTGGATGAATGTATATTGGATGAACACTCCATGATAGTGGATGACCTCAAGTGATAGACTTACATGTGTATTGTGTAGTAAATTATTAACATTTACTTATATGGTGGTACTTCTCATTAAGAGATTATGTTTGTATGTTCTTACATACTATCTGTGCTCTGTGATTTGCAGAAATTTATCTAAAAAAGTCTTCTCTCAGATAGTTCACAGCAGAAATACACGGGACATAAACTCCAGTGACTCAGAGAAAAGCAAATGCAGTACTTCTATTGAGAAAACAAAGCATGTAGAACTGGTAGCCCTAAGGTCAGTATTGCTGAATGATCAAACATGGTGCCCTAGTGACCAGTGTCTAATGTCTCCAAAGGCCATACTGTGGAGGAAATACACTAAAAGAGTGAAGGGGGCTGAGTGGCTCTTGATTCTGATGCCAGGGCAGTACAATATTAACCTCCTAAATATGGGAGCAAGAAGGTTCTAGAGAACTGTCTTTTTCTTTCACCTGACCTCAAACCCTTTTCTTACTCCTTGCATAAGCATCAGTAGATCTAGGAGGAAGTAGAACTAGTAACACATAGTTTTGATTCTTGCAGCACCAACCATTGACATATTGCCCTGGGACGTGCATTTTCAGAACAAAAAGGGATTTCTACCACCTTCTTTTAGAGTGGGGCAAAGTGCTGTATGCCCTGAGCTGCTTTTCTGATTTACAAAGAATTGGATCTTTCATAAAATCATTCTTCTCTTACTGAATCAAACTCCCCCCCTCCCCCCACACTGGTTTTAATGAATGCAAGAAAAGGTAGAAATTATGTAGGATTAAGGGATTTAGACAGTTTTAAACATTTTAAGCACAAAAGTGAGGTCTTGTCACTTTTAACAAAAGGAAAAAAGGATGAATATATTAGTTTGGTAGAAAACTGATATATATAATCATGTCTCCTTTGGCATTCACACCAATTAGTTACTACAGTGAGCAGTTCAATAGGATGAAGGTAGTCAATTCTTCTATTTAGCTCACCTACAAAATGTTTATATCTGCTTTCTATACAAGAGTTTTCATGTCATTTTAGAATTCTGTCTCCATAAATATTCAGGTGTTAAAGTTTAGTGTTCAAGTTAACATTCAGACATGAAAAGTTTGTCTGAAAATGAAAAAGGGTTACCAGCATGCTCCTTGCTCACCATGTTTTCTGGGCTTAAAGAGCTTATTCTGTACATTTTGTAAATATTAATATTGTTTTATTTCATTTTTATTTTTTGAGAGAGAGAGTGTGTCCAATTATTGCTGTGGCAAGGTGAAAAATGTACCCATAAAATTTGCTTACTTATTTGATGTGTTCATACAGGGAACGTTATGAACATCTTGAAACATTGCCCATAGCTTGGTCCAATTATTCAGAAAAGTTTTCTAAAACTTGTAGATATAAAGTGTGATTTTATTCTAGAAAGTATTCAAGTTTGTAGTGACAAGTTACACTGGAACATAAAAATCTGGTTTGGGCTTAGAGGTCAGTGGAGAAGTTATTCACATTAATTTTGTATAGATGATGAAGAATATAGGCTCTGACCTAAAGTCATATATATTGCTGTGTATGACCATTTACTGATGTATTTGTGTACACATAGGAAATTTTTCCGGGAGTAACTTAGCTGTAGATTTTCAGAAGACTGTTACACAGAAGCAGCTCCCTGAAGAGTGCAGAACTCCCTGAAGTCAATTGGACTTCCTGTGTTCAACTTTTCATAGGATCAGAAAAATGCTCTCAGTCTAGAGTGCAATTCCTCTGAAAAATTGACCTCAGTTTTGCCAATGTGAATGCCCTGCAGAACTGAGCTTAATATCCAGCAGAAATTTATCTAACCTAATTTTTTTTTCTGCATACATCAGAAAAGAGAGAAATGCTGATTATAAAAATGTTGATGCCTCTTCTCCACCAGCAGGATATTGCTAGCATGAAACATCAATCTGAGACCCCAGTGTTTGTGAATGTATTTGTTTACAATTTGAACTATTATGTTCATCAGTACTTTAGAGTTGGTCCTAAATGCAGACACTTGAGAGGTTTGTTAGAGAAACATTTTAACATACTCTGTGTGCTGCATCATGTGGTCCAAGGAACATGAATAAATGGCATATTGCTTACACTTCACAGGAACTATATCTTCTGCATTCTTACCCCGTTTTAATTTTGATTACAGTGTTTCATTTCCTATCTCTTAGTCCTAGCTCTTGCTTTATGAATTTTAAAGTTTTTAAAATAATTTTCACACTTTCATTTGCAGCACCTTTCTTCAGCTGTTGGTTATTTTTTCCCTATTGGTAACCCACACTTCTTGCAGAATGTTCAGTGTACAACACTGCTGGCTGTGTCCTCTCATATTCTATCTGTCACATTGTTGGTCAACTTTGTACATCCACTTACAATACGATGAACAACATCTGGAGCCTGGCCACACAGACTACATTCTGGCCTTAGGTTTCTTTTAAGCCATCTATCCTTGCATCCCATGGATCCCACTACCCATCCCTATGTGGTCATAATGAAATTCTCCATTTCTCTTTACAGCCTTCTGACAACTTCCCATTTGCCACTATCTTTTTGAGAGATTTTCAATATTTTTTTTGTTCAGTTGATTTTTTTTTTTTTGGTTGCTCTTTCTGCAGTATGACTAATAAGTTATCCTCACTAGCAGAATCTCTTTCTTTTAATTTTTGACCATCCCTAGGATTAAATTTATTAACGTACAGATTCCTTTCCTAAAACTATCTCTGCTTCCTTTATCTGATCTTCCTGGCTATAGAAACTCCATTTTAACCTGCACCCACATTTATTGCCTTAGACAACAGCAGCTTCTTACTACTTTTACAGTTATAGCCCCTTAGATTAACCATACTTAATAAGGGGAGTGCGTGTGTGTGCACAACACATCACCAAAAGACTGTGAAAATTCAAGAGAAAGTACAGAGAAACAAGAGAAGAACAATTAGAGCCATTATGGTATTATGGAATGCTGAATTGGTAAAAAGTGCTTCCTATGTGTTATAAGCCACTGTGGAGATCTAATAAACTGATTGAATTATTGTTACTTTTAGTTGCTACAATTTAGTTCATATTATTATCTAATTTTGTTTACCAAATCTTCTCCATAAAGTCTTCTATAGAGAAGGCTGCTGAACTTTTGGGACTCTTAGGTATTTTTCAAATTTATTGTGGCTCCGTGGGGGTTGGAAAACACTCCTGCAATCATAGAATCATAGAATGACAGAATCATAGAACCACTAAGGTTGGAAAAGACCCACAGGATCACCCAGTCCAACCATTTACCCATCACCAATGGTTCTCGCTAAACCATGTCCCTCAACACAACGTCCAAACATTCTTTGAACATCTCCAGGGTTGGTGACTCCACCACCTCTCTGGGCAGCCCATTCCAGTGCCTGACCACCCTTTCAAAGAAGTAGTATTTCCTAACGTCCAGCCTGAACCTTTCCTGGTGCAGCTTGAAGATTTTCCCTCTAGTCCTATCACTAGTCACAAGAGAGAAGAAGCCAACCCCCAGCTCACTACAACCTCCCTTCAGGTAGTTATAGAGAGCAATAAGGTCTCCCCTGAGCCTCCTCTTCTC
Source organism: Gallus gallus (assembly GCF_016699485.2). Classification (NCBI taxonomy): domain Eukaryota; kingdom Metazoa; phylum Chordata; class Aves; order Galliformes; family Phasianidae; genus Gallus; species Gallus gallus. Next base: position 95,171,624 of record NC_052533.1, on the reverse strand, counting down.
TAGACTGAACAATCCCAGCTCCTTCAGCCGCTTCTCATAAGGCCTGTGCTCCAGACCCTTCACCATCTTTGTTCTCCTTCTCTGGACACGCTCCAGGGCCTTCGATGTCTTTCTTACAGCGAGGGGCCCAAAACTGGACACAGTACTCAAGGTGAGGTCTCACCAGTGCTGAGTACAGGGGGACAATTACTTCCTTGTTCCTACTGGCAACACTGTTTCTGATACAAGCCAGGATGCCATTGGCCTTCTTGGCCACCTGGGCACACTGCTGACTCATGTTCAGTCTAGCATCAATCAATACCCCCAGGTCCATTTCCTCTACACAGTCTTCCAGCCACTCTGCCCCAAGCCTGTAGCATTGCCTGGGGTTGTTGTGGTCAAAGTGCAGGACCCAGCATTTGGTCTTGTTGAACCTCATACCATTGGCTTCAGCCCAGCTATCCAGCCTATCCAGATCCCTGTGTAGGGCCTCGCTACCCTCAGGCAGGTCAACAGTTCCAGCCAGCTTGGTGTCATCTGCAAACTTACTGAGGGTGCACTCACTGCCCTCATCCAGGTCATCAATAAAGATATTGTACAGGACAGGCCCCAGCACCAACCCCTGGGGAACACCACTCGTGACTGGTCGCCAGCTGTATTTAACTCCATTCACCACCACTCTCTGGGCCCAGACCTCCCACCAGCATAGACAAGAATGTACTTGACTCAAAAGCTCAGTTTAGACAGACAATTAAGTCATAACTGGGTGGACAGTGAAAAGCAGAGACCTTCCTGTGTTGAACTAAAGCCCAGTTCTTAAATTTCAATAGGCCTCTTGTTTTTCCTCCTGCTAATTATAGAAATGAGTAAAAAAGATTACTAAAAATCAAACAAGCAATGCTCGGTGCTAGATTTGAAGCAGAGCCAATGTAACCACAAAATGGACAGTGATCCCCCATGTTATATGAAAGTGAAAATTTTACATCAGAATTAGCCACCTGTAAATAGTATCTCTGTACAGCAGAAATCCTTACCTAAAAGTCTCATATAATTACACTAATATTCATAGAGGGCAACCACGTGTTAATGGTTGTTAGTATGTTTTTCCTTTAAAAAATGATCTTAAAGTGCAAGCTCTTCTACAGCTCTTCTATTTGCCTCACGAAAGCCATAAAAAATTTCAGGTAAAGCAACAAAAAGTTAGCATTTTGCCTCTGAACATGATATATTATAGTATCAAAGAAACTCTGCAAGTGGTTGCTGAGTGCATAATGGAAGTTATTTCTTCCTACACAGTCAATGAGTTATCAGCATCCAGGTAACTAGACACTGTGGTGGTTTTTTGTTGTTGGGTCTTTTTCTTTTTTTTTTTTTTTGGGGGGGGGGGGGGGGGGGGGGGGGAGGGGAGCTGTTTGCTTGCTTGTTTTTTAGTGCATACTTTGATTGCAAAGACAGAAATGCTAATATTGAGAGACTGACAGTGGCTTAAGGGACTGAGGAGAACCATAGAGCTCTTTTTTTTTTTTCTTTTTTTTTTTTTTTCCTCAAGTCGAAATGTTACCTAAGCAATGGACACTAAAGCCCTCATGGTCTAAGAAGTGTTTGACAGTGTGTCAGTGTGTGTTTCCTAGTCAGTCCTAGATTTGCCTATGGATCTTGTATACAGTACATTATTAGAACTCAGATTTTGCAGTGACACCCACAACACTTTCAGAAGTCAAAGGAAAAGTGCCAGAAACAACAGGATCTTTGATGCCTGTGGTTGGTCTTTACAGGGCCTAGCTAAAACATAGATCTAGTGCTTCTTTTTACAAACTGTAGGCTTTCCTCTGGAAACGGTACACACATACTTCTCAGGATGACTAAATGCACTATAAAACATATTAGAAAGAAATACAGCAGCACTGTAAGTATGGATTACAGCCAAAATCTTCCAGTCAGTGTACTGGAATGGACTGACTCACTGGCAAAAACCCACCAAGAAGACAGTCCAGAACAAATTGTATTAAATATATATATATATACATTTGCTTATGTTACTGAAAGTGGTAGATTGCCAGAAGTTACTAAGAATAATTGCTTCTTTATATTTGATTCTGCCTGGGCAATGAAATTAAATTGGCCTGCTTAGTCACACTTTTTCTTTGGAGTTACTGGACTGTTTTTCTTCAGTAAAAGTCAAAGGGTTTAATACATTTTATTTTGATGTGACAGGGTAAGCATTTAGGAAAAAAAAATAATGATACAAAAATATCTATCCTATTTTCAACACAGTAAAAATAAGTTCAAATGTTTTCACAGGCATGCAGTTTAATGACGGGTTTTGCTTGAGAGAATATAGATTTTTGGAAAACAAACTACATCCTTGAGAATGATCGACTAAGTCAGTAAGAACATCGTGAAATACTTCATGAGAGTCTACACATAAAAGCTTTTTAATTGGGTGATAATTGGCTATTCCAATTCTGATTAGTTATATCAGAGTCAAAATTAATGAGAAAGAATCCTTCTAACCTAAACATTTCAAATGACTGTAAAATTACTTTGTCCCTCTTTTTAATCTGAAGAACAAAGAAAGAGCTGGAAGGTGATGGACAACATCTATGAAGGTCACTGCCCCTGTATATTTTTTTATTTTATTTCATCCCACTCTCAAACAATGAAATACTCTTATTTATTTATTTTCATGATTGAAGTTATAGCTGCTAAAATAAGTATGAGGAGGTAAGGTTCCCAAGTACTATTTGCATGACAGAATGAATTTGAAAGAAGATGAAGGAAGGGTATTTGTTATTTAGTGAGTAAGAAGATAATTTGTCCTTGAAATTCATCCTTCAAGGATCAGTGCAAAGAGTCTTTATTTTGTTTAATTTGTGAGCGATGTATTAGGGATTGGGAGAAAGAGGACAAAAGAAAGAAGAGTCCTTAATTGCAATCTTAAGCAAGTGTGTGCAATCATGTTTCAGGATTTTCTTGCCTGAATACATCCTATTACATCATAACCACACACTCAGATGCCACATAACTTCCAGAATGAAGATTGCTTCTAGTTGCCCTCTTTTAAACTACCTCTTCTGTTCACAAATGCCATCTACTGAATTGCCTTTCCTTGTCTATCAGGGTGATCTTAGAAAGTAAAATGACAGAAAAAGATATGAAAAGAAGAAAGGAAGAAAGAAAGAAAGATCATTTGTGATACAAGTATTTTTCTATTTTAAGAAGTGACTTTGTCTTCACATTATTATTGTTGATACTACACTTCATAGTATATATGTATGAAAATATATGAGTAATTGAATTCAGTTGTTAACACAGATTATCAGTTGGTTCATAGCAGGTTGAGAATCCTTTCTCATAAAGCTATAAATCAAAAGACATTGACCAAGGTTGCCCTTGGTATGATCCATTGTTCTAAAAACAGTAGGTGTTAAAAATATTTTTGCCCGTGGAAAATGTCAGTTCAGCAGCTCTGCCAGCACTTGGAACTTCTCTTTGCCTTTTGCAGGAGGAGTCCTGACTCCTGGGCGATCACCTTTCAGTGGAGGACCTTCTTCGTGCTGCAGACCCAAAAAGGCTTCAGCAGCGCTGAAACGAGGTAGAAAGTTTGCGCTGCCGCTCTCCCAGACGAACCAATCCCCAGCAAAGCAGAGATTCATCTCCCAGACCTGCTTCCCTGGGCGGCTGTGGGGCTGTGCGTGGCTGCTTCAGGCACCAGCTAACACGGAGCCTTCTCCTCCTTCCCGGTGCGCAGCGCTCCATCCGGCACGGGCACGCCGCCGTGCCTCGGCCGCCTGTCGCGCCGCTTGTTCTATGGGAGCACCTACTTTATTTAATCCAGCTCTTTAGAAATATTTTTTTTTATTATCGCTATTTCCTCCCATGGACGGCGGTACTGAGGGCAGCAGAAGTGAGTGGGCTGCAGTCCGCGGTGACAGATCCGTGCCGCTCAGCGGGGGAGCCGCACCGCGCCCAGCGGCCCAGGACCCGCGGAGGGCACACGGAGGAGGGACCCGCAGAAGGGGTCCTGCCCCCCCACCCGCTCGCTGCCCTGCAACTCCCAGCTCCCCAGCGCCTGCCAGGGATATATGGGTGCGAAGCTTTGCGGTTGGCAACAGGGGCAGTCTGGGGAGATCGAAAGGGCAACATTGTAAAGTAGGGACCGCGGATACTTGGGATTAGTTTTGCTTACTTTGCCTTCTCGCCCCGGGTGCTCGGTTGAAGAGCTTGTGTGTTGGGGGTGGGGGGTTGGGGCAGGGGGGATTAAAAAATGTCTTAAACTCTCTGCCCCAGCTCCATGCTTTCAAATGCAAATCGGGAGATAAATTGGCTCGCGCCCCACCCCCTAGCCCTGCTCCTGATTTTTATCCAAAGGGCTCCATCTGTATACCCTGTCAAGAGGAGGAGGAGAGGCGGGGGGAGCGGGGTCGGGCAGGCTGCTCGCTCTCTGGATCCCTTTTCAATAGCGACCGCTGGGTCTCCGGGAGGTACAAAAAGTCGCGTTGCCTCCTCCGCGCCCACGAAGGGAGCTGGCAGCCGGCACCGGTCGCTGAGCGGTGATATCCCCTGCCCAGAGCAGCATCCCTACCTCCACTGTCTCCTCCCTCCCTCCTCCCCCCCCCCCTCTCCTCCTCCTCCCGCAGCCAGGATCCGCACCCAGTCGGAGCTGGGCTTGGCGCCGGCACCCACTTCTCGCTCCGTGCTCACAGCGGCTGCCTGCGCCGTGCAGTGAGTGGAGGAGGGAGAGGCGGAGGAGGAGGAGGAACGGGGCAGCGGCGGCGCTCGTGCCTCCGCGGGTGCGGGCAGTGCGCGGGCGGGCGCGCAGTCCCCATGCCAGGAGGGCGCTCGCCGCCTGCAGCCCAGCCCCCGCCTGGGAGCACCCCGACAGCGCTCCACCGTTCGGGCACCGCTGGCCCTTGGGATTAAAGCACTTAGTGCGCCGGGCAGCCGAGGGAGAGGGGATGCAGGTAAGTGCCGTCAGCACCTGCTCCTTTTCCTCACCCCCGTGTATCTAGAGGGAGATCAGGGGAGTTGTGGGAAGGGCTGAGCGAGGTTCCTCTCCCTGTGTCCCTACGCGGCTTTCCGCGGCAAGTTTCCACTCCGCGGTGCGGGGGGACGGCGGGGAAGGGGCAGCGGGAACATTGGAAACGGGCTGCGGTCGGGAAGTGCGAGCGCTGATGTGTGCGCTCCTCCTGAAAAGAATAAGGGAACAATGGCATTTACTGACTCTTTGGAGAAGTCTCACGGAAAGGGGGGAGATAGAGTGGGGGAAGGGAGGACTATAGACTTCTGCACAGCGTAGTCAACACTAAGCACTAAGTCCTCGGTCCTTTGCCGAAGCCGTTGTCTTGCTGGAGCTCCGAGTTCAACGCTGATGCTACAGAGCAAGAGATTCAGGAGGCCGTGAAATCTTCGGAGTTATTTCCCAGAGCTGTCCTCCTCTTATGTCAAGGATATTCTGGAGTTTGTAAACGTGGAAATGGTGGGAGCTTGTTTCTTTGATTAGTATTCAGCTGGTAGGGCTGCCTCTGCAGTGCTTGGCTGGTTGGTACTGACCATTCCCCCTGCCCCGGCCCCCATCTATCCATGCATCCACACATAGAAAGCGCAAAAAACATATTGCGTGTACTGGTAGTAAGCGTTTTGTGATCTGGATCCAACTTGTAGTTGGTAAACAGAAGGAAATGCCCCTCTCTGATAGAAGATTTAGCCTTTATACCCATGCTTTCCAATGGTGAGATAGTTCAGGTGAGCAAAGATCCTGTGAACGATGGCTTTCCCAGCAAACCTGGGGATTTAGGGAAGGGAGAACAGACAATAGTGAGACACTTGATTCTGAGACTTGAAATGATGATACTTTAATCCTTTCCTATTGGAAGAAAAAAATCTCATGTTCTGATAGATAACTTCTCAAGTCAAAGCAGAGACTTGAAAGGGCAACATGTACTTACTAGTTTCTCTAACAAGACATGCCGTTTTTCAGCAAAAACATTGGTGATCATAATGATTTGCAGAAAATAAATTACTTTCAGAGAGAAATAAGAAAATCAATAGATAAAGGAACCAAACTCCTACGTGTCTATTTCTATAACAGTCTCACCTTGTTAGTCGTGTGTGACTTTTCTTTATCGTGCCTACTAATTGCTCATGGGAAGTTTGCAAGGATTTGCTACTGGCATGGGGTAGATCCTACGCTGTTTCTGGAGGAGATAGGTCCATATAATCTCATGCGAAGAGTTATTCAGGTGGATGGACAAGTTACATTAATGGCATGACAGATGTGTAAGTAATTGAAGTTTGCTTAGATTATAGCTTCCAGAGGTACAACAGGTCAGCAGATGAGTTGTGAGATGATGCTGGTTTGCTCTTAGCAATATCAGAGCAGTTTTAAGAATGTAAAAGTGAAGTAAGAACACTTAGAAATAATCTGTATGCCTCATTAATACTAGTTCAGTGTGACACTGGCATTAGCACCTTTGGGAGAAAAATTATAGTAACAACACCAAGTAAATCTAACCCAACTCCCTGAGGACCAAATGTGACGTCCTGTTTAAAGTCCTTGTACGCACTTCTCTGTCTCTCCCAGCCTTCATTTACCAGGGGATCTCATCTAGACATGCTTCTTTTTTAGGGGCATGGAGAAAAGCTAAGTAAGATTTTAAAAATAACTACAGTAAAATCCACAGGAAGTAGTGCAGAGCAAAGAATCTGAAAGCTGACTCTAACAGTTTTTAATGTTAAGTATCTGAAAAATTCTGGGTTTGAGAAGTTAAAAGGGATGTAGAATGGCCTGGTAGTTTAGGAAAATATCCAAGTTAATAATCTGGGCTACCACTGCATTGTAGGAAATCTGTCTGAGCTAATGTGAAGAAAAAAAACTAAAAAACAATCATTGGTAATGTGGATTGTTTTCTTGCAAAAGCCACTGAAGATTGGATTTTTAATCAGAGGGCATTTCACCCTAATAATGGGAGACTTTATTGTAATTAAAGTCTGCTGCAGGTCATTAGAAATGTGTTAACAATGTCAGATGACAGCCTTACAGCTCTTTTAAGTCTACTTTTATTGATATAATAGCAAAGCACTCTTGATTATTTGTCTTTGATTTAATAGCAAAGAACTCTTATCCTTCTGTAAAAAAGGATAATAGTAAATGATTTGTTTAGCTGCAGATTACCCATGAATTATCTGATGAGAACAGATCCTTTTCATGTATAACTTTGAGTGTTCTGTCCGTGTTTTTCTGTTTTTTTAATTTTTTCCCATCAGTCAGACACTTGACTCAAAGTCATTATTAATGCAAAACCTGAGGTTGTTTTAATCCAAGTTAAAGTCTTACTTTGCTGTAAACTTGGCTAAGCCTTTCCTCAAAGGCATTCAACACACAAACAAACTCCAGTGTCAATGAAAATAGGAGATATTTTCAATTTCACATGCTCTGCAGATTAATATACTACTCAGAACACTGTTTTAGTGACAGGTTGGTTAGCAACTTTCACTGTATTTCTTTTTGGCTGTTCGCTTCAGTGTCTGGTCAGCTCAGTGGTTCTTCAACAAATGACTTTCCTGAGCCATCCAGTTTAGTTCAATTTATCAAGCACTTTTTTTTTTTTCTTCCATGTATTCTTTCATGCTACTGCTGGGCATTGTTTTCTTGTAGCAATAAAAATGATTAAATTCTAGCTGAGGAAGGGTGAATAAAATCCTTGACGATTACTTCTGTCCTGCCTGTCAAATCAGGCTTAACTCTGAGCAGTAATGCAGGAGTGCCTCCTCTGGGAATTCAGTGGTTCTGCAAGGAAATGTCACTAAGTCATTTCTTCCTCTACGTATTATGTGAAATTCCTCAAATTAAATGAGGCTGCAGAAATTGAGCTTGAGGAAATTTAAATATTTGACTTGATTGGTCACAGAATTACAAATACTGCTGTTGTTTCTTTTCAATAATGGATCAAATTAACATAATCCTTTCCAGCAACTTAGATCTATAAAATATACCATAGCAAGTTGGTAGGAAAAAAAAAATCAAAACAAAAAAACAACAAAACATTTTCATTTGGAGAAAATAAGATAGACATCTATTTATTTTGACAATATACCTAGAGAGAAGGGGGTGGAGGGGGGAGTGAAAGAAGCTCAAACAACTGAACTTTCCAGTCATATACAGTGTTATGATCAACTGCAGAGCACTGTGAAAAACCAAAACCGGTTTGGTTTTTTCTCTGCATTTTTGTGAAGCCATATCATTTATCAAAGTGTGCCTAGTGTTTTCCTGTTGTCTCACCTGGTTGTTCCACCTGAGTCAGAGGGTACTGGAGCCAACTTAGTGTAACAGTACCATATGTTTGGAGCAGTGGTAGTTTCTTGCTTGATAACCAGATGCAGACTGCAGAATATTAACTTCATTTACAGATCTCCCATGTGAATATTTAGGCCAGTTAGTTGCAGGAGGTTGTGGTCTGTAGATGTTAACTCCCTGTGCCAGATGACATTACAGGTCTGATTGTACTGCTTTGGCCCACAGGCCTTCATTTCGTGGAATGGTCACCACCTCACTTGTTCCAGGGTATCCTCTTATAAAAGGAAAATCCATTTATTTATTTATTTATTTGTATTTCTGTGGGAAAAAAAAAAATATAGTGACCAGATAGTGCAGTCTACACCATAATTAGACATGTTCTCATCTCCAAACCCTTTGCCTCAAGGATCACAGGGTTCCTACGCTTGCAGAAGAGTCTCCTCTGATATTTAGATGTGTGACATTGCTATGAGACTGCAGTTCCTCAAGGGGAAATTTTCTCTTCCACAGAAATCGAAACCCTTTCCAGTGGGCACTGTTAAACTGTATGTCAAAACATAAATATTTCAGTGAGGTTACTTCGTCTGTCAGGGGGCTCACCTGCTGATTCAACTTCAAGTGATCCTGCGTCAACAAGTTCCAAGCGTCAAAAGTTGCACACAGAATTATCTCAACACACTAGGTCTTATATTCTTGAATGTCTAAAGTGAGTGTGTGTGGGGGAGAGGATAACTGTGTGCTCTTGGCCAAGCTAAAACAAGATTTACTGGCAGGTGTTTTCTGGGCTGTAGTTCCAGAGATGGTGAGATCTAAGTTTATCCAGTGAATTTTGTTATGGTATCGATGTAAGGGTGGGGGAGGCAAGAGGGTTGAAAAGCTCTCCAGTTAGACCTTAAATGGATGCTCTGATCTGAAAGCGAGTTTTTGAAATAGAGAAATGTAATCCAGCCCAATGGAAGTTAGTAATGGAAAAGATTTGGGATTTCTACTTCTGCCTGAAGAATTTTGTTGAAAAGACTCTAGAACAATATAAGGTGATGGACAAAATTGTATGTTAGGTTGACAAGGAAATAATATGGTTCATATATTAAACTGGCACTGTGACACCAGTAGCAATATGTGAGTGAAAGTCTGTAGGAATCTGTGCTTTGACTGCAAATATTAGGTGGTTTAAAAATAAAATAATAATAATAATAATAATAAAGGCATCATGAACCTTCACCAAAGTTCCTTCAGGGATGCAGGAATTTCAGTGGCGGGGAAAGAGAAATTCCACAAGGACATCTAGGAGGCTGAAGACATCTTTTGTCCATATCAACTGAGGCTCATGGCTACATGCAGACAATGAGGACTAGTCTTGTTGTGTTGTTTTAGAAATTATGGATTCAAACAAAATATTCAGAAAGATTTTCAGTGGGTGTAAATGATCCTTAATTGCTAGCAACAAGGGGAATTATTCCTTAAAGCTGAGGATTTTATTCATGACCTGAATGCTTTCATCAAACCAAGATTGTCCCGTGGAGACCATGCATGATGGTGTCTTTTTGACACTAGCAGTTTGTTTTTGTGAAGTAGAGTAGTAACATTTTTCAGATTAGCAGTGTTCACCAGAAAGCTTCTGCAACAAGGTTGTGGGTCAAATGCAGCCCAACTTCTATACAACAGATGGAAGGAAAATGTAAATTTTATGGTTTATATTGAATAAAGAGCTTATTACTTTTTCAGATATATATTCTTCAGTTTAACGTCTCATGGAAAAAAGTAGCTATCTAAGAGTGTGACATGAAAGAGTAGATGTTTGATGAATATTTTTAATGGGCTTTTTTTTTTTTGGTAGAGGGTGTGGAACGAGGTGGGATTTCTTGTAGTTGTTTGCTTAGCATGTTACTGATAGAGCAAAAGATGCTATGCATATAGTCCAGATCATAAAACATATTCTTTGAATTATACACTGTTTTCATTTTTTTCATATTTCGTGAATTTCAGGGCTATATGCAAAGTAAATAGGGAATACAAGCTTATATGTGGAAAGTAGAGCTTAGTGAAATTCATCTAAGTTTTAAAACTTAAATAGCTTTTTAAGAAGGCAAATCTTGAGGAGACATGATTGCATTTTGGCCAGTTTGAGGAGAGAAATAGATTTATATAAAGGTGTAATAACGTACTAGAATAATGAATGGCATAATTACAAGTGCAAATATTTCTGAGTTCTGTGTAGTTCATTTGTACAGAAGAGGATGCCATTTAATAACAGAGTATGTTTAAACACAAAGTAATTGCAGGTCAGTTTTGTGTTCATTTCATACTCAAGCCTGTAGAGATAATAGAGAAGGGATCTAAATCAGAGAACTCCATCCCCTCTATTGCTGTCATTATTAGTCATATCTGTCACTGCAAGTGCTCCTTGAATTAAATTTATACCTTGATGAGGAGAAAAACACCAACATTTTAGCTTTCCTTTCAGTTCCATGAATGCTGTGATGTTGCTTGTGTAGTACGTATTTTTACTTGCGAAATTCACAGAGAAGGTGATGTTGAAGTGCTAGCTGTGCTTGAACAAACATTCTCTTTTGTTGATGTATAACCATATACACTTCATATAAATATATACAATATGAAAATATCTAAAATATCTATCAATATGAAAAATAATGAAATTTAATTTAATAAGTATTTTTTCCCCAAATAGAAAAATATATTGTGCATTTATTACCACTCTCCTTAAAATAAATAAATAAATAAAAGCTCTAAGAGTTATAGGAAGACTGGAAGATTTAATCTGAAGAAGGGAAGGAGTAGAGGGAAGAGGTCTTCAGAGAAGAGTGTTGCCAGATAGCCAAAGACGAATAATTGGGATTCTGGAGTCTGTGTGATGAAAGGATTTGAGAATGAGTAAATGACAACTTTTTTTTTTTTTTTTTCCCGGGGGGTGTGAATATTTTGTTTTTCATCATATTGTGCTGTCTAGCATATGGACTGTTTTTCAGTTGGTATTTTGGGTGCATTTTTCAGTTCCATGCTGTGGTGTGTGGCTAGGGACCATGGCACTCCATATGGTGGCTTTCATACTTCCCTGCAGGTGTAAAAGAAAGGATATAAGAGAACACTGTTCGAGATAAAGGTTAGAGCAATTCTAGGTTTGAAATGTCTGTTCAGAGCAAGAACAAGACATTTCAAACTGCTTAGTGGAAAGACTTTAACATATTGTAAATGTTTTACTGACATTTCTTAAGAAAATCCGTTTTATATTTTTATCTCTGTTAAGTAACAATCTGCTGCCTCTTTGAAATAAACTGACAACTTATCGATATCAGACGTATTAAACCTAATGTAACTTAGACACAAAGAGGGAAAACTAAGGGGTGGGAAAACAGCACCTGTTACAGACAATGCTTTTTTTTACCTGAGCGGAATGGAAGGAACTGTAAGTGGCACTAGGAGTGCAAAGATGTTCTCCTTGATACCTGTGGCAGTCCTTCTCGTAATCACGATGTCATGTGGTCATGATTTACCCAATGGCCCACATCAAAACTGAGCTACAACTATTTGGGATTAATCATTTTAAACCGGGCTCTGCTACACTTGCATGTTAATCCTGGTGAGAAAAGAATCTTGGTGTGTGTTAGAGAGATGTCTTTTTTAACTGTAGCATCACGTTTTTGAAATTAAGATCTTTAGGTAAGATATTTCCTGTTCTCTCTGTTTTGCCTGTGGGGAGACACTAGATTTTCACATATGGAAGCTTTCAAATTGGTGCTGCTTAGCATACATACTCCATGGGTTTGTGGTTTATCCCACTAGTCTCTAAGCAAAGCCTTTCTGGCGCAGGGCAGTACCACAGAAGGGATTAATACAAAAAGGCTTTAAATACAGTCTATAATCAGAAGAGCTTTTTATTTGTTTCATGTTTGTGCCCTCTAGGTACTTTGGCAGCACATACATAGTTCTGCAGCTAAAGAGCCTGACATACTGAAAATAGATATCAGAGATTGCATTCCAGCCTGTTTTAATAGTAATGGCTAGGAATATAATAATCTATCTGAGAACATTTAATACATACATGATTTAATGTCTCCTCTTCTTAGATTAATACTATGTACAAAAGATGCAGTCTTCGTTCTTCCATGACTTCCTAAGTGGCAACAGTTCACTCTAATTGAAAGCAGTGTTATGTGTTTTAATTTCATCCTCGCTTTCACCTTGTGTTTGGCACTTCTTAAATACTTCTCATCTGCCTTGCTGCTTGCTCAGACCAGAAGAATGCCTATGTCAGAGAGCATTGCTTACTTGCCTTAATGCAGGTGAATTCCCTGAAATGCAAAGCTGCATTTTCCTTCTGACTAACTTAACGTGTGCTTTCATAATCCTTATATTAACATATCCTTAGTTGGATGGAGAATGTTCTTAACTGTAAGAGGCAGAAATAAAGACTGATTTAAATAGTGTTAGAGGGTTTTTTAAAATCTTCACTGAATTCCACGACTAAATTATCAGGATTTTGAAAAGTAAATGGATAAGATGTACAGAAGGATAAAACTTCTGTGTGTTATTGATAAAAAAAATCACTAGTCATTAAAGTAAGTTAGCAATGAAAACATAAAATTGAATTGTTTTTTGATCATACATGTGCATAAGTACATAATCTAGTCTAATGTGCCTTTCATCATGTTTTAAGGATGCACGTAGGAAAAAAAAAATGACTGGGGAACTCTCAGAGCTTTTGAGCTGGTCAGATTCAAATCACTACAAATCCAAACATCTGGTCTACTGTGACTAAGAATCAATTAGATCGTTCTGTTTCATTTTATACTCTGTTATTTTACTTTTCAGTAAGAGAGTTAAGCTAGCATATGCCCTTTCCATTAATATAGCTTCCTGCCTGTATCTGGTTTATAATTGTTGTGGTAATGGCAAGTAAAGCTGAGTATAGTAGGCAGAGGAGGAGGGAAAAAAAAAAGAAAAAAGAAATAATGGCAAAATAATTACACTTGTTTTGCTTATTTTAAACAGAATAAAATTCAGCCTTTGTCCTGGGGAAACTGATATACAGAAAGAACAGCCGTAAGAAAATTTTACTATTGCTGATAAATCTTTATTTGTAGCTGTAATGCAATCCAAGAACACAGTCTAAGCTCTGAGAGACTTAGTAGTAAACTCAACTGTATTGATGATTAGAAAAATTATAAATTAACATTCCTGCATTAAGTGAATGTTGCAAAGAATTTGTGTTCTTAAATAAAATAAAGTTCTGACAAATGTTCTTGCTTTTTTTCCCCAATAGGTACCTATTATGCCATTTATTTGGTGAAGGCTGCTCAGCAGTGGTGACCTCTCCCAATCAACTACTCCACAAATTATTATCTCTGGACTCCCAGCTGACACCCTGCCGGAGGCGAGAGCTGCAGAGACAACTGGAATTGTGCCCGTTCTCATCAAGGTTCTTTCTTACACGGGAGGAAAAAAAAGATGAAGTTGGGCAAAGTGGAGTTCTGCCATTTGTTGCAGATAATAGCTCTTTTCCTGTGTCTTTCTGGGATGAATCAAGCTGAACCCTCGAGGTCCAGGTCAAAGCCCTACTTTCAGTCTGGGAGGACGAGAACCAAACGCAGCTGGGTGTGGAATCAATTCTTTGTGCTGGAAGAATACATGGGCTCAGACCCACTCTATGTAGGAAAGGTAGGGGATTTAAGCAAACTTTGGAAGGTACAGATGCCTGCTTTTCAATGCAATAATAAGGTGCAAGCTGAAAATTGCAACTCAGTCAGTGTGGTTGAAATGCACTGGGATGAGACAAAGTTATATAATTTGGGGAAAAGCAAAGACAAAAACCTTTTAGCATTTCTGAGCAGCAATGCATTATGTTTCTGACTCCTCATAATTTTCTAAGAGCTTTATATGTCACCTATGCTTGTTTAAAGGAGTACAGCGCTGATAATATTTTACCATCATTGATACAATGACAGTATTTTATCACTAATATTAGTTATATTTTGTTGTGTGGGAGTAGAGAAATGTAAAAATTTTCTTTCATACAGACTAAAAGCTAGTCACAGAAAACAGCTGCTCTCTGTTTTGTTATTTGAGCAAAGACCAGCAGTATTGTGGTTGAGAGAGAAAGATTTGGGCATCTGGGGGTGTGACAGTGGAAAGGAGGGCACATCTGCAGCTCTGCTTGTCTGGCAGAATGGCACCTCAGGGGCCTGCTGCCCTCCATGGACAGTACAGCCCTGTGGCTTTGCTCACCCTCTGATGGGCACCAGACCAGCACAGAACAAGCCCTTGCATTAGGGCATCCCAAATGGCTTGTTGTCAGCATCTGTAGCTGCACGTGGAGCACACTGAGCACAGCTGTGAACACAAGCCTTAGCTCATTCACTGTGCTGTGTTGGTGAGCACTGTGCTTCCTTCATCAATTATGGAGCAAAAAAAAAGAAACAAAAACCCTCCCCTCTTGCCTTTCTATGAAAGGTTTTTGTGTAATCATCTTAGTAAAAGAAAAACTAATTTCTCTACGTAATATCTAAATCAGTAAATAGAGTTTCTCACTAAAATAGAGCAAAAGCATAGAAAACACAGGAGAGACAGTTTTTGGCAAAATGACATGCTTACAGAAAAAAGAGTTGAAGTAATCTGAATTCAACTGCTTCAAATGTATGAGTGCTGGGAATTTCAGAATACTTGTTTTGTCCTACTGAGACAAAAACCTTGATGTTTGTGTTAATGAAGTTAGGCATTTAGAATTTAATCATGCCATCTGAATAATCAAGTTGAATGGGGATCTGATCTGCTGTCATGATTAAAGCTATGATTGTGTTTAGGTGCTTTTGTGAACTAGGGCTACTACTTTGTGGTACTGTGACCTTAAGAAATAAGTGCTAGAATCAAAAATCATCTCCCCTTGCAATGCTAATGAATATTTCTGTTAATTTGGAGAGTAAGTAGCAGTTTTCATTTTGATGCCATGCAGCTACTACTTGGCTTTGTAAGTTTTGTCTTTCAGGCAAAACCATTCTCAGGTTGGAGCTTCTCTTGTGCTTCTGGAAAATGATACGCTTTGGCATTCCTGCCTGGTGGTAGAAAAGCATATGTGCCTTACAAATTCGAATTTCTCTCCTGGAAAGGAAATGTCTCTTAAGTATTTGAAAGAAGTCTGGTATTACAGCAATTCTTACATTCTTCTTATTATTGTATTTTGACCAAATGTACAGTGGTAGTGCTAGAGTACACAATATTTTCATGTATGAGGTTATTTTTAGTTCCTCAGTCTGCTCTTTCCTGTCCTTTACAGGAGTCTTAACATTCATGAGCAGATACCTTCTGAAAAACAAGCAGCTTTTTTTTTTTCTTGGTAACAGTTTGTACCAAGCTTTTTTTTTTTTTTTGTATCAGCAGTATGAATTGTTGGCTCAAGAACTCACATTTGTACCAGCAGTTCAGTTTATAGGAAAAGCAGACATAAATCAGCACTTGAAAAAGGAAACCCGTCTTCCTGAAAACAGAGCCCTTGCTGAGCATCTTATGAGATAAGACATGCCCAGTTCCTAACCTTCACACTGGAGAGGCTTTTTACTATGTGATTCCTGAGGTGCAGTCATGACCGATGCTGCATTCCCATGCAGGGTAGCAAAGAGGTGAAGAAGTGATTTTCTTTCTGTGTTAACATATAATGTGTAGCACCACTCTGAAGTGAGCAGCAGTCACTTTCCCCTCCTAAAAATATTGCTGTCCTTGTTTCAAACCTTTCAGGTTAGAGACTGACAAGACTGAGATTTGGATAGGAAAGGTTTTCTTTCCTTTCCCCTTTGGTGAGGAAGGTGAAGAGCTGCCATAATACTTCTCTGATCAAACAGTGGAGACAGCAGCCAGACTGCCTTGTATTCTGTAGAGTGCTCTGCTTCTAGTGAGGTCAGTCCTGCACTCCCTGAACAGAAGTTCAGGATGCTTTACGGGATGGCAATATGACTGCACACCCAGGAAGGAGGAACTTTCCTCCAGTTTTTAAAAGGTCTGTGAGAGAGAAATGCTTCAGAAACATGCAAATGGAGCCGCGCTATAGGATATTTTCCTCCTTGCCACTATCCTATTTTAAAAAGCCCTGGGCAGTTCTGTTTAGAAGCCAGTATTGGAAAATGTTAGTGTTACATGGCAAATTACTCAAAAGTCATGAAGTACCAATGTTAATTCCATGTTTGGCATTAGTTCTGTCCTCCTGGGTACATACATTTTGACACTTTAATCTTTAATATGTGGGTAAAAATCCTATTCCCCTTAAATTATAATAGGATTTCTATTCACTTCAGATATTCACCTCTTGCTTAAAATATTTTCCAACCTAAATTTTTATTAATGTTTTCATACTAAGACTTCTTATCTACACCTATTGCAGGGAATATGTTCTTGCACCATTAAAACCTATTTATTTTGAGTGGTGGAGGCTTAGTTTCTGTTTTGTAATAGTATTCATTTTCTTGAGGGAGCAAGGGCTTGTGTCTTCAGTTTCTCTGGAGAAACCTCTGGAAGAGGACCTGTAGGAATGAGAGATGATGGAGGTTTGTTGTTGCTGTTTGTTTTTGTTTTCTCTTTTTTTTCCAAGTTGGTATTTTCTATCCATAGTATAAATTTTAATCATTCTAGGTTGAAACTTGAGTAAATATGAGTGTCTTTTGGGAGATTCTTAACATATAACCAGATTGCAGACTGATTCATACACAATTTCTCTCGATCTGTCAGCAGAGCATATGTTATATTCACTGAAAGGGCTGAAGCATTTAACTGTTCAGCTCATTTACCTGTTTAGATAGGCCCTTCTATCTCTCAGATGAGCCAAGTAGGAGGTGAGGCAGTTAACTACAATACTAATCTAGCTGGAAGCATAAGCGTCTTCTGTTTTCCAAAAACTGTTTACTATTTCTCTTTAATGTATCTTGTAAAATGTCTTATTTTGTATTTTCCATATAAAAGACGTTGATGGAATCTATTTAGACAATCAAAATAATAGTTGAGAATAGTTTTAAATGACTAAATATTTACATATTTAAAACTGGGGAGTGTATGCTACAGTATTGATTTTTTTTTTTTAATCTGTATGTAGCCATGTAATTAAACTATATATAGATACACATAGGCAAAAAGAGACACAGCTGAAGTATAACTTTATGAGTCTGTTAATATCCTTTCTAGCTGTTTTGCCATATTTTTTTTACTCAACCAAGCAAACATCCAAAGAGTGTGTTTTTGTGCTTTTTTTTTTTTTTTTTTGATCCCTTTTAGTTTCATCAGTGTTCGGCTGCTAGAGTGCTAGCTTCCTGGAAAGCACTGAAATGGCACAAAGACTTAGTAATACTTTTAGTCTTTTAGGAACAATCAGACAAGAAACAACAAACAAATTAATAGAAGCCCACAAATAAACTTAGTGTTCACAGCCTTGTTTCACTTTGTGAACTTTACTTCACTTACTCAGTGTGAAATTTGGCAGATAATGTCACTTTTTTTCTTTTGAGTGCAGACCAACTCTCTTTTTTTCAATGACTCTAGATTTAGGGATAGATAAAGATGGGAGAAGTTGCAAGTGAATTGGTCTCTAAGCTCAACTTTCAGGCTGAGGGAGTTGGGGCAGTTCAGCCCTGAGACGAGGAGATTCTCAGGTGAACTGATATGGGCCTTTCTGTATCTAAAGGGGAGCTGTAAGAAGGGGATAGGCTTCTTCTTGGGGTCTGTTGTGGTATGACAAGAGGAAATAGTTCTAAACTAAAAGAGGGGAGATTTAGACCCTTCCTAGGTCTAAGGAAGAAGGTTTTTAGGAGAAGTGATGAGACACTGGAGCAGGTTGCCCAGAGAGAGGTGGTGCATGCCCCATCTCTGCATACATCTAAGGTCAGGCTAGACAGGGCTCTGAACAACTTGACCTACCTATAATTGTCTCTATTCATTGCAGGGAAGATGGACTAGGTGATCTCTAACGCTCCCTTCTAACTGTTTTATTATTATTATTGTTATTATTCCCCTTGAAATCTCAAAGATATGAAGGGATGAAGAGAGAACAAGGAAATATTGTTGACTGAGAACAAAGACAAAAATGTGATATCCAGCTTTCAGAGGCTCAGTGGTAATTCTTAAAAACAACGCTTGGAAATTCTGTGGTGCCTTGCATGTAATTGTTTTCTGTAGTATGTTGCAAAAGAAAACGTAAATCCTAGCCTATGTTTCATAGATGGGAAGATCTAAAAAGGAAAGAGGAGTGGGGAAAAAAAAAGAGAGGTTAAATAAATGAGTAAAGACCATATAGCTTGTTAGAGCTCACATTCATTGCCTTTCAACTATAATTTATCTGTCTCTGTTTCTCTTCTAAGTGTTCTAAGGTTTGTTGTATTTAATTTTTAATCTTAGATCAAAGTTCAAAAATGCTATCATTTGCATTATTATTTACAGGAGCAATACAGAATGAGTGAAACATTAAAAAAAAAAATGTAGTAAACTTGATATATCCCTGATTTCCTGAGACATTTTCAAGCAGAATTTTCATACCAGACTGAGACAGAGAAGGGAAAGGGCACAATAACCAAAAGTGTATTTTATCATTTGGTGTATATCATGGAATGTCTATTCTAGCCTCAGAAGTTTGGAGATACGATGGCTACTGTTTTTTATTTGTTGTGGGTTTTTTTTTTGTTTGTTTTATTTAAGGTGTCAGAATATGTTAGTAATGTGACACTTATTCACATATGATATTTTTCACTTGCATGTCCCTATATCAAGCCATACAGACACAGTGAGAAATAAAGCTCTTTTTCTCAATTTTAGCTTGCCATTTTCAAATATCTGGTAACTTTTGTGTTATGTTGGATAATATGCATTTTTGCTAAGATACTTCAAAGCACTGAGTACTGTGGAAGCACTGACCTCAGTCAAACTCAGAGTGATATGTTGAATATCAGCCACTGAAACAGAAGGAATTTCATCTATGAATGAAATAGGTGAAGGCCTTCTCATTAGAAGTAATCTCTAGAAACCCACTGGTACTGCTTTACTGTCTCTTTTGGAAATGGAGGGTAGGGAGGAATTACGAAGGCTAAATGTAGACAGAAGGGCGTAGACTACCGCATTTCTATACAAGGGAGCAGGAGGTTGGTTGAATGAAATTCCCTGTGGAACTCTTTTCCTCTTGTTAACTGTGGAGGCAATCCACAGAGACCTGAGATCTTGCTCAGCCTCGGGATTTCAACCCTCCAAATAGTAAAATAAATGTTTACACCTTCTCTGAAAAACTGCGAGTGAGCACCAGGCTGAGAATAGCTACAGCTCTGCATGGAACTAGTTTGTATTTTTGACCAAGTAATTCTGGGGGGAAAAAAAAGTCCCTCATCTCTTTTTTTTTCTGTGCGCTACATGGAAAACAAAGCATAATAACTCAGAGAAACTTCCTTCATCTTTGTTATATATAAATATTTTTTCCTTTTCTGTTTTTTATCTTTACTTTTAGAAAAATCTTTGAAGCACTGTTTTGTATATTCTCAAAAGTCCATTCTTAAAACTGAAAAAGCAAATCTAATGTGTTTCTGATATTTATCCATCTCAGGGACTCTTTGTTATTCTGTGCTGTGAAAATTGATAATAGTTGACCTTTTAAGTAAAATGGGACTTGCCACTTCTGTCAATATTATTCCACCACAAGTGCTACAAATGAACAAACAAAATACTCAAGTACTGCTTGCTTACTGTATTGAATAGGTCTTGGCTAAGGGGTGCCCCATTCGCACAGAAGTGGTATGAATTTACCAGCTCAGCTTGTAAAATAAAGTCACAAGTGGCACAGATTTTTCTTCATTGGAGAGTCACTGTGGTCTCTGTGTTACCCCATGCTCTATTTTATTTGGATTACCCCGAATAACAGAGTTCACTGACAATCTGAGTGTTTCTATTTAGCATGCAGGGCTAAAGTGTCTCTGGGGAGAGCAGTGAGATTAAGGCACACAGGAAGAATTATCCGAAGGGATAACCCCAAATCTACTGCTTTTTTTCCTGATTTATTTCATTAGTCTGCACAGCTATAGTATAATTTCCTCTTTCCCTCGTTATAAGAAGTCATTGTCTTGCTCACATAGTTGAATGGATACAGAAATGGTTTTTATGCAGAGGATTTAAAGTGATGACAATTTCACATGCTTAAGCACTAAAAGACAATTTATATGTAATTTCATTATTAGAAGTGATAATAGAGTTGAGAGTCTTATGGTTGGATACTGAACTAGGACATGAAGCTTTCTGATCTTTTACTGTAACATAGAACATTGATCCTTAGCATGTGGCATTACAAAAGAAGGTTAGTGAAGGTGATGACAACATCTGTAAATTAAGTGTCTCTCATTGCAGTTTTTATTCAGTGGCAGAGCTATGCTACTTGTATAAACTTGTAATACTAGTTCTGTATTTCAGTAGACTAAGAGGCTCTACTGGCAGTGCTCTACTCTGAATTTTTGGGGGCATTATTTAAAACTAAGTTTTACAGGTTCCTCTGATGAAAAGCAAGAGTAAAAGGTAATTTTATAGCAATATGTAGATGGAAGACTCCCGTTTGCTTGACTGGTTACCACAAAATGCCTTATTTTCATGAGAACTTGAGGAGATCTAGAGTTTTGGTATCAGTCAAGCTCATGCCGCTTCAGCTGATTTTTTTTTTTTTTTTTTTTTTTTTTTTAGGTCATATTCTAACATTTCTTTTTACCATGTGTCAAGCTTGCTTTTATTCGTACCGTCTGCACTATTGGTTGTCCTGTTCTTCTTCAGTCTTCTAGTCTCATAGCATGTTGGAAAAACATGTCTGTAAAACAGGGGCTACCATGAATTGTCAATATTTGCATTATTCTAGTGCTAATAAAATCCAGTCATGAATCAAATCCCCACTGTACTAGGCAGGAGTCTTGTAAGATGAGAGACAGTAGCAGATGAAGGCAACAATAGAGTCCAGTGAAATATGGAGATATCAGTCAACATCCAGCTTGAGAACAATAGCTCACTCTTGTCCATTGCCATGAAGACAGAATATTGCTGTTCTGTACAGGAGTATCATGTTCAGTGTTTAAACAATGTGAACAGATAATGACTGTTTTCTAGCCTTTGTGTTCCATGTTTTATGGGTGACAACTCGATGGAAATTTGTAAGTTCAGGTCCATCTGATACTTACATTTGTACAAGGGTACTAGTCAAAAAAACCTTCTTTCAGACCAGTGAAAATAAAGGAAATCTTTCCAATGCTTTTAAAAGATAAAAGTGTATATAAAATTTACATCTTGTTATCTGCTATTGCTCTGTATTTTCTGTGCTTTTTTTATTCTCATACCATGTATTTAGTATTCTTCATGTCACAGTATAAAAGTTAATCCAGATCTACTGCTGTCTTGTCACAATTCTTTCTTTCTTCTTTCCTCCACACCATTTTATTTTATTTTATTTTTTCACACTGCACTTCTCAACTTCTTTTTTTTTTTTTTTTTTTTTTTAGTAATCACTTAAAACAGTACCCATGTATGTATGCCAGTTTATTGGTGCTTGTTTTTACTGGTCAGGGAACATATCTGATATCTCAATACTTAGAGATCTTGAAATCTTGGGAATGATAACCCAGCATGTTGGCTCTTAAATATACTGGTGATTGAGTGCAGGAAAATTTCTTCACTGTAAAACAGATCTTTGTCTAAACAGTATGCACTTCCCTGGAAGGAGTGTCTGAACTAAGGGTTAAGGCTGGAACAGTGGAGAGAACTAAGTGAATACAATAGGCTGGGCACTGCAGTCACAGTAGCTATAGCTACCTTATACTAACAGCAAATTCTCTGTTACTTTTTGCTCTGGAAGAAACACCTATTGTAAAGTCAATTAGAGATAAGTTACTCTCAGAAAAGTCAGTGAAATTTATGCTGCTAAGAGAACTCTAATTCTGTTCCAACTGTTTAAGTGGTCAATAGTATGATTACCAGTGCACACTGTGAGTAGAAGTTTGGGGAGGTCCTAAAGCTTATTGCCTTGTAACTTTAAGGCTATAAGAAAGAATATTATTTTTTATTTTATTTTATTTAGCTAACTTTATTCTAGGACATTTATAGTAGAATTCTGTCAGTCCAAGAGTAAAACTACATTTCTCTTTTTAGCATTTTTAATATTGAATTAAACAGATTTTACTTTCAGAGCTTTCAAATAGGCTGATATGTATTAAATGTGGAACAGCATAACAGCTGTTTTTAATTCAGTATTTTAATTTAAAAAAATGGTAGTTCAAGAGAAAAGGAGCATTCTTCTGCTCTCTTAGTACAAGAAGTCACGTTTGAGCTCAGGAAAATCAGTGGCCTTTATTCCCCAAGATAATACCAATGCAATCTTTCCTGTATATATGGTGTTCTGTTGTTGTTTTTGTTTTGAAAGAAAAAAAAAACATGCAGATAAATTAACAACAATGTCTTTTGCAGAGTTTTCCATTTTGAGCAAAAATATACTGCATAAATATGCTGTTGCTATGCTATATTCTGAGAGTTGGTATGATATGATAGCAGCAAGCACATATTTCACTGTAACCTGGGACTATGATAAATGTAAAAGAAAAAAAAAAAACTGATGAATGCATATTATTTATGAAAGCTTACTTGTTTTCCAGTGCTGAAATTATAGAAACTAGCCATTGCTCTTGCATCCTAGCTAGAAGACTGAGATTCAAATTTAAATATTTCCATGGTATTAACTCTTATTTCATTAGTCGCTATATTCTGTATGTTTAACTTTATAATTTAAAGGGTACAGAAAATATCTATTTTGTTTATTAATGTTTTTTATTTGCTTAAAAAAATAATACAGGTTTTATTAGTATGTTTCTCCTATTCGTTACTAGGATAAATTCATTTGGATAAACTAAAAAAGACAGTGAAGTATCTGCATTAACATTTTGCTTGAATCAACAGTACAATTCTGCAGTGAATCTCCCTGCTGTTTCTGTTTACTATACTTCAGTCTGTTCTGTGGAGTGGGATTTGAGTGGATAAAGCTAGACTCCAGTTAGTCAAAATTAAATCAGAATTTTGAGATTCATAAATATACCCATTGAACTCCTAACAGGACCAGACTATTCTCTTTGCTAGTCCAAAGAAAAAACCCAGAACACATAACATGGACATTAGTTCCTCAGCACCAACCATTTCACTCCCCATTTTATTGTACTACTTGCTGACACAGACCTAGCTAATGAAGGAGCTCTACTGATGACAAAAGAGAAACGCATCATGAGATGTTGATAATGAAAATCAGTGTAAACATGCTTATAAAATTGTATATTTAGGATTCATTCTTGTAAATGCTTATGACTCAGCTTAAAGATAACTATCATGAGTAGTGCCTTCCGTATTCAAGTACAGTACAGTGTTTGCTGGTTTTGCAGGTCTGTGCTGTTGCAAAAGGAATTTTGCTCTTTACATTGGCTTAAAACACATTGTACAGTAGTAACTCTATGTAAATCTTAAACAATATAGCAAAGAATAAACATTATTTTATCTTCCAGATAAATAGGAAGGCCAAGACAAATACAGCTCTTTTGCACTTAATAGTTCATGTGAAGCTATTCATGTACCAGAAAATACAAAATATGCCTTACTGTCTCAGGCTATTTTTCAGGATGTTTTTCTGGGATATGGTAGTTCAAAACCGTTGGGAAGAAGGCAATTTTTTGTTTGTTTGTTTGTTTTTAATGTATATGGTCTGTTAAGTTCTCTATTTCATTGAGTAATTAAAGATTTAACCCAGAATGTTGAGAAGACCAATTTTATCAACCTTAGAAAACCATCTGAGATTATCAGTTTTTGAATTCAATCATATGACTATTTTAAATTCTGTTTTCAGTTGATAATTTATTCCATTTATTAAAAGAGGAATACTGAGGATTGATCAACAAGATTTTACAACATATTCCACACTTTGACGATAAAAAGAATAGTGCTTTCCTTTGTATAGTCACATAGTGTTCTTTGAACACTGAAAGCTCACTTTGTGAAGTTTCACAGGGATAAATAGGATTTATGTTGCAAAAAGCTAAGAATAGTCAATCATAATGTTCTACCTATATCACAAGAGACCCTTTGGTCTTTTCTGAGTAGAAAGAAATACACACAATGCCATTTTCCAGGTAACATAAGATTTTTCTGCATGAATGCCATGAAGTGTTACCATATTCGTACTATTCCATTTACTCTTTCTATTTCAGTCAATCATGAGAAACTTCATTGAGGACCTGAGAGACATACAATTTTCTTGCTGTGGAGTGCATGTGAGAAGAACTAAGCCCACGAAATTGTTTTCCATCTGAAATATTTCCAAAATATAAAAAATCTGGCACTTGGATACACATGTAAGGAAGATAAGCTACTTGCATGTTTCATACTGAGGTATCAAATTGTAAACCTCCTGACTTGGCAATCAAGAAATTCACTACTTTATTTTTTCCTGCAAAGGAAGATAGGTACTATATTAGGAAAGATTTATTTTGTTATACCTTAACAATGAAAATTTTCCAAATACAGTTGTGAAAAACAGATGGCAGTTTCTAATTTTTCTGTAGTTATGGTATAATAGCAATACTAGAAATAAGCGGAATGTTTAACTTCTTTCTTACACAATTTGCACATACGTATGTGTAGAATAAGCATTTGGGGAAAAGCTTGGCATATTTTATGCTTTTTTTGTTTGTTTGTTGTTAGCTTTTTTAGCTTCTTGCATACTGTTTATATTGAATCTTTAAAACAATTCATCTTCTTTGATGTTCATAATCTTCATATATATGTAGGCTTTTGTCCTCCCCACGCATCTCTTTCCTATAACCACTCTGACTGTTGCTTGGAAAAGCAATACATGTTTCACTTTCTTAGAAGTTTTCCTTATTGGAAAGCTTTTCAGTCTTTTGTTAATCTTTGTCTCTTCTGTTATTCCTGATGATAAAAAGCACAGGTACAAAAGTACTTTACTATACTTTCAGCTAAATAGGAAATAAGCAGATTGAAACTATTATTTGCTGTCTCATTGTATAATTCAAATTGCACTGTTCATATTTGTTTCTTTCTTTGGAAGCTCATGTCCACTTCTACACTGTGGATCTTAAAGACTTAATGCTTTTCTCTTTTAGTCTCTCAGCTGAACTGTGTGTGGCTCTTAAAAAAATTGAAAAGCAAAGGAATTATTAAAACTTAAAAAGCTATTTAAGTTCTCTCTTTGACTAACAACTTGAATTGAGCCTGGTCATAGGAGGCTTTATGAAGGAAACCAACAGGAATGATATTAGTGGTGGACTGTATATGTAAATACATGTATACGTGTGTATGTATAAGAAACACTTGAGACGATTTGCACCGAAGAATAACTCTTAATTGTACTGACACATTTATTCAGTTCAGATTTATAGATTTATCTTAAGACTGGGAGAAATGATAAAGGTTCCGATAAAACTAAAACTGGTTTGAAAAATCTGTTCCCAAAGAGAAGGTGCAAAAAAACCAGGAACCAAGGTGAAGGAATATGGTACGTTTTTTTCTGAATCCAGAAACTGACATAAACTTGAAGAAGATACCAGAGCACTTGTTAAAAAATTAGTTTAAATTAAGATATAAAAGTCATACACATAGGTCTTTATTCTCTTTGTTCTTTACTAACTATGCTATATACCTGAATACATGGCATACATTGTTTTAAGTCACATTAATCCACCACACAGTGATTCTGGAAATAATGCTTTGTGAGTAGTAATGCTAGGTGACTTAGTTATTGTTTAATATAGATGGGAAATGAGGGGAGCTAGCTAAAGATCCAGTCATACTCCAACTGTGGAGAAGACTAGGACTGCCAAGTAGCAGATACAGTTGAAATGGACATAAAGGTAAGTAAAGCTCATTTGTAATGGAAAAGAGGATGTTGTATGACAAGGTAATCTGTGATACTTAACAGCTGCAAAGACAAATATTGTCAAGATGAAAATATATATATATGGAAAAGTGATTTTATGTCCCATCCTTTGAAGAGGGAAGAAAAAGATAGAAAAAGAAAGATGTAAATATTTCTCATGAAACACTTATCAGATCTCAGAATTTGACCTGAAGAAGCCTAAAACATGAGAAACACATAGACAAACAAAATAGGGCAAGACAAAAAAATCCATCTTTTCCAGGCTGTTTTTTGCAAATTTTACTTCTAGAAACACAAAATGAAATCAATGATTGTTTTTCATATGGGGTGGGGAAGGTTGAGGGCCCAGTTGCTATGTTTTGCTTTTAAAATATCTGGTAGCAGGCAGCAAGAGTGTGAGGTGTCCATCCTGATGACAGATCCTCCTCAGACCTTTAAAGATTTTAGACTCTGTGTCTACAGACTACACTAAAAAGATATTTATCTGTGAATTCATAATAATCATATCTTCTGTATATTGAGTACAGCAGCCTACTTTCTAATTCTGGGTATTTTGTGCATGTTTTATTACAATTCTTAAACTGCAAAGAACAATTTGGAATATGGTTGCGGACTGTAGGAGGGAGAGCTAACAGGTTGTGGATCAGATTCAATTCTCCAGAAAATTACTTCTCAAGGTAGTTAGCATGATACAGGGGAAACATGCTGCAGCTTAACAATCAAGGTCAGAAGTGTTACATTGATTGTAGTGAAGAAATGTGTCAGCAATAATACAGATTTCCTTGGAGTCCAACTTTCTTGCATTTGTAAATAACCTTTGCTGAAAACAGAACTCAAACAGAACTGATGCAAGCTCAGATGTGCCATCATAGAGAGTAGTGGGATGAAACCAGACTTTGTTTTTATTTTTTTTTTCCCCATTATTAGTTTGATCTGCTGGACTTAAAAGTATAAGCAAAGATGAATGATAAATTTGAATCTTAATCTGTTCTTGAAATTAAACTACACTTTTAGTTTCATCAGTAACAGCAGAAATTTTGGTATTAATATAGTTTTTCTTAAACTCTAAATCATTGAGAAGCTCTTTAATAATATTTTGTAGAGGACAGCCTTATTTTCTGAGTGATGATTTGAAAGGCAAAGTAAGAGTTGTTCTGTTCTTCATACTTCTGATGCCATATGTCCCATTACTCAAAAGACAAACAAAAAACTTTCCTGATGTTTTTCTTTAGTCATGGAATCACAGAGTCATAGAATGGCTTGGGTTGGAAGGGACCTCAAAGATCATCAAGCTCCAACTCCTCTGCCGCATGAAGGGCTACTAACCTCCATATCTAATACTAGACCAGGATGCCCAGAGCTCAATTCAACCTGGACTTGAACACCTCCGGGTTCAGATCATCTACAACCTCTCTGGGCAGCCTGTTCCAGCAGCTCACTATTCTCTTGATAAAGAACTTACTTTCCCCTGATATCCACCATAAGTCTTCCCTCCTACAACTTAAAACCATTTCCCCTTGTCCTGCCATTATCTACCCTTGGGATGAGTTGACTCCCCTCCTTTTTGCAGGCTCCCTTTAGGTACAATGTTTAACGTTGAACTCAAAGAAAACACTCAATCTTTCTGAAGTTTATTTTTAACCTCAGTGGAAGACTTAAATTTCTTTCTGGTGGGACTACCAGGAGCTGCAGCAGTATGCCGCATGGAAAATGCAGTTTAAGAACAAGAATCTCCACACCTTGGGTGTGCTCATGAAGTGCCATACAACAGTGTAATATGTGTCTGCTTACAGAGTAGCAGAAAATTTGTTCTTAAAAGCGACAACAGAATTATACTTTGTCAGTAGATGAACTCCATGTGTGAGTTACACTTGCCTCTTCTGGAGACAATTTTGTTCCACTTATTACTGCTATCAGTCCTGTTCAGCTAAGCTAGATGACAGTCAGCAAACTGCATTCTATTACTTCTTGAGTATCATCTATGGACTTGTTTGTTGTGTTTTGCTGAGTTACAGCTGCACAACCTGTCTGTAAGCTATGAGACTGTGCATTTTCACAATAAGACCAAGAATTGAAAGATAACAGGGGTTTTACTTATATGACAAGAGGCATCATTCATCTCATGGAATGAGAGTTTGTATTTACAAAACTAAACCAAGTCTTCACTGCAGGCAGCTTACATGTATCTTGTCCAGAGTGTATGTGAAATGTAAATTGCAGAAAGGAATTGTTGGTTTTGTAGTATCACTCTGTAGAAAATAGCATGTTAGTAGAAAGCCTTTCTACTCTCTTGATGCTCTGTTTATTTATTTTTTCAATAGTAAGATCAGTTTACTTTATTTATTCCATTTGTTCTTTGCCACTTAACTTTAATTCTCTAGATTTGATATTGCTCAACTATTTTCCTTCATCTTGCACTACCAATTTTTAGTGTGTATATATAGACAGAACAGCGTACTTAGTCAACTGGCATGCTTTCTCTTTGAGAATACTGGAGCAGCTGATAGTGCATTCTGGTTCCTACTATACAAGTGGTGTTTTTATCTTTTGCGTAATCCACCTTCTATAAAGGTAGCTACAAAGAAGATTGAAAGATACTCCATATCCAGTGCTGTCAGTGACTACCAGTGTTTGATCACTTATTTAGACAGCTTGCACTGGAGTTTTTCATGTGTTCACTGAAAACAAATAAAGCAATCTTTTCATGTCCTCTCAGTTTACTGATAACATATGAGTGGAGATGAATAGAGAAAACAAAACAGGAAGAAGCAATACAAAGAATATATGCAGAAAAATTAAAAGCCAATCAGACAACTAGCCAACCACTAACATCCAGAAGGGCAGGGGAACTGTAGAACCATTAGGAGGACATTAGGGCTCACCAGTTAGCAATGTGAGGAATAGAGTAAGGCTGCATAAACACGTTTGAAAATGTATATAAATTAGAGAAAGGAGTGGAATACAAATTCAAGATGTGAACTGCAAGTGAAATTATTAAGCTGAACTTTGTATTTACTATAGAATGCTTCATTTTAATTATATTTGAAGCTTATACATCCTTAATCTTCATTAGTTTGACAGATCTCCTTGTGACTGTTTGTGGAAGCTTTTATTTATTTGGATTATTTTCAAAAGCTAGATCTCAGTCATTCATAAGTAATATAACTTTTACTAAATTACTTTTGTGTTTAGACTGCAACTTGCAGATTGTTGAAGAAAAAAAGCAAAGGAGAAGCACTATAAATATTTATTTTTCATTTGCAAAGATGCTTTTTGAAAATTATTGAATTGAAAATATATATATTTTTTATTTCTGAAGGTATGACATTTTGTCAAAATGTCAGTACATATTAATGTACAAGGCTCACAATTTTATGAGTAGAGTTATAATTAATTTGTCTTTCTTTAACAATGTAGAAACAGATACTCAGTGAATTGAAATTGCTCTTTCTTTGCAGTCAACTGAGCTGTTCTGATTTACAGCAATGAAAGCACCTTGCAGAACTTCCCAAAGGGGGAACATTTTGCATAGTTTGTTAAATTAAGGTTCTACTGTTTGTTTGTTTTTGTTTTCTTTGGGTGGACCATGCAGAAAGTGTAAGTCAAAAGTTGGAAACACTTTGAGTATGAAGTTCTGCATGCTACAGTTGTTGACAGAAGGCCAATCAATGAGACAGTAATCCTATAAAAATACATAAAGATCAGATTTCTTATAGAATTAGAATTATTTTAATATGGATGTATGCAAGGGGACAGCAAAGGCAGTGGAAACTTTCCATCTGCTTTGTATACAAAATGATTAGATTGTGATCACTTAGTCTGAAAAGATAGAAGTGAGGCACTATTCTGCCAGGATGAGACATGCAAATTGGATCAGTTAAGCTTTGAAAGTGCTCAGAGGATCTGGTGGAGAAATTTACATGCTGTGTCAAGTGAAACTTAGCAAAGATCAGTCTTGGATGCTGGAGGCATTTATTATAGTGATTTTAAACTCTAATATCCAAGAATAATTCATTGTTTTCAGATATATTTATAGAAAGAAAATAATTAGATAGCATAATAAAGAACTCCTTTAGGAGGTACTTGGTGGTACAGGAAAATTAGTAACAATCGTCTTAGTTCAAACTTCTGATGCAGATGAGAATAAATTCAGATGACTGATGTTGTTTGCAGTTAATAGAATAAATGATGCTAACAGTTCATGCACCTTCATGTTGACCACAGTTCTTCAGATGCAGGGAGTGTTCTTATAAGGAACTCATTGTCTGTTCCATTTCTGTTAAACTACACTACACTTAGAAGGGAATCAAAGTGCAAATGGTCATTAGATAAAAATGGTCTAATTTCATCAGTGACCAGGTGAGAATTTGAATTACGTACGCAATGCAAAATCTTACAGAGTGCTAAAAGATTAGATAATTAGAGGAGTCTTTATGTAAATCAAAAGTTCTTAATATATTGGAAGTACTGGAACCTTCAGAAAAGGGTTTTTGAAGAAAGACTTTGAATATTTTCTGTAGAATACAGATGGTTTTCAAAATTAAAAACAGTTCTGCACAGCTTGAATTTTAGTGTAGAGATAGCAAGTGCATATGACCAACATAAAATAATACCTGCTTCATGCACATCATTTATTCATCAATAGCACATAAATTGACTGTGTTGCCAGCACTTAATGGAAGTGACTAAGATATATAGAAAGAATCTTTTATGGTGAGAATACAAACAACAGACAAATAAATCCTGGGTTGGCATTAACATTGAACAAGACAAAATTCATATCCATGCATTTTTTTGAAATTCAGTTTTAATCCATAAATAACTTGTCATCGTTTTAAATGTCAAAGTATGATTTAAGGGGGAGGAAAAAAAAAAGTAATGACTGCATAGGAATTTGTTTAGATTGTCTTTATTAAACACCCCTTACCAAAATAGAAAAGACATCAGGAGATCACTGCCCTTAACATACAGCTGTTAAAATCCCTCTAAGCTGGAAGGTTTTATATACAATTAACCTAGCATTGTTCATGTAAAGGCAGTTCATTATGGTTTTGAAATACTAATGCATTATCCTTTCCCTCAAGTGTTTTCAGAAAAACAGCATAAAACACAGGCATTAAAAACATTTATTTCCCAGCCTTAATCCTGTGGAGTGAAAATCCCTATCAAAATATGAATTACTATCTTGAGATCAGCCCTCCTAGACCTGAAAATTTTAATGGTTTAAAAAAAAAAAAAAAAAAAAACCCTTAAGAAGAAACCAAAACTTTTAAAGTGTTTATTCACAAGGGATCATTTTAAATTATCTGAACAATTTACAACAGATTTTCCAAGGTCTGTATTTACTGTGCATACCCTACTCCAGCATGTTCTGAATACTGAACAGCTACAGTGTGAATTTATATAATGAAATCACTTAAGCTTTCAGTGTTGCTTCTTACAATTAGTTGATGTAATACACATTGCTGTTTATTAAAGTACCCTTTCTTTGCTCAGGGATTAAGGCTCTGGTTCAGCAAGACGCTTAGGCATATGCTCAGTACCAACTTCCATGAACAGTAAGCAAGCCCTGAAATGCATGAGCATAACATCAATGAGGATGCTTTCTTAACCTAGAAAATTATAAAATGCAGATTTAATTTGATCTAACAAGGTTATTATTCTTTATTCTTTGGAGTAAAATTTGAAAAAATAGCTGTTAATTAACTAGCCAGTATATATAAATGGATGGATGGATATTTATATTACAAATCTTTGGGGTAAAAACGAATAAGATAAGCCACCTTAAATTAGGTATATAGGGTAGGGTAAAAAAGAAATTAATTTTTACTGTAGATTTTCATTGCTATCTTTTGCATGTAAAATCATTTACTCATGAAAATTTTACAGTAAAATTTTATATTAAAAATTGTGTGTTGTTGCTTTGTTTCCTTGACCCACTCTCAACTTTGAACAGATATTACTGTATTCCCTGCATTATCCTCCAGGGACTAGTTAAGTGTGATATGGTCATTACGTCAAATTCTTAATTTTACACTTCAAATCTAGGAATGGTCCCACTGATCTCTGTGGGAATACTCACAGAATTTGGTTTGTGGTAATGTATGAGAAACATCTAGGTAGTGTGAATTATTTTATAACATGTAATAGATGTAATTGTATGAAGGACTGCTCTATAGCATTTCAGGTTGACTATAAATCTTTTCTAAATACAGCACTGAAAGACAATATAAATTTAATTTTTACAAAGCAAAATATAATAACAGGTGCTGTTGCTCTGCCACATATGTTATCATTTCTTTGAGTGAAAATAAGCATATACCAATCTACTATTTCTGCTTTGTTTTAATAATTTTATAAGTTATATTTAGCAAATATTTAACTGTTTTCATAGAATTAAATGCTAATGTGGCTGCAGACAATAACAATTTCTCATGTATTGTTAATTTTTCATAATTAAAATGATCAGATTGTGCTGTCTGCCATAGTCCAGCACTCCATAAGCTTCCACAGACATAATTAGTCATAGTAATTTCTTCTACTGCTTTACAGCTATACATTTAACAATTGTCTTCTAGTCTGATAGGTTTCAATATTTCCTGCTAACATACAAGGTAAGATTACAAGTGAAGTTTTAGTAGAATTAATTTTTAAGAGCAAATGAAATTTCATGATTGGATACAACATAACATCAAACACCACTATATACCCCTGCTTTCTCTTACAAGAAATGAAAGAAAGTAAAAAGAAAAAAAAGAAAAAAATGAAAAAGGAGAATAGAAAAAAGCTCTAAATACTCCAGGATTTTATTTCTTGGTACTAATTTTCTTTGGAAGCCACTTCTATGAAAAAATCATTACTAACTAAAGAGTGCTGCAAGCTATTTTGGATAGCTGAAGCAGAAATAAGGTAATCACTCTAAACTACATATCAGTAGGTTGATAAAGAAGAGGCAATATGAGAGGTGCTATTTCTTCTCTAAAATAAAGACATTCAATATAAGTGTGTACCTTATCTCAGAAATTACTTTAATAGCAAATGAATTTTTGTTTGTAAAGTTAGTATTATTGATAAGGATAGTTCAACAAGGAGCGTGTGTGATTGTTTTCCCATTCGGTGCTATTACAGCTAATTCTGTAGATGTAGAGATGAAAAAGTAGATCCTTTAATGCACTCTCATCTTTTATGACTGAAATGCCAGACCTGAATTATCACGGATAAGTACAACAATTGATAGAGACAAAACAACTTGCTGTTCTGTTGTTCTTCCCCTTATTTCTGTTTCTAAGAACAGAAAAAAAAAGAAAAAAAAAGAATTAATCTTGCATTAGAATAGATATATAAATTCTACCATTGCTATCTTCTCCCCTCTCTACTTGATTCCTGTACCACAGTTTTGAAGTGCACTCATGTATATTCTGGTCCCTAAAAAATAAATAAATAAAATCCAAGACTTTAAAATCATGAATTTTCTTATTATGTGCAATGCTATAGGGAAGTTTTGAGATTACTCTCTTTATATATATATATATATATATATATATATTTTCTTATACAGATACATGCACTTATAAACATATTTACTTCTTTTAAAGAAAGTATGTACACAAAAAAATAGTTCTTTATATATATTAATGTCAGTAGATTTTTTTTATATATAGTGGAGAAGTAATTTGAGAAGAATAGTGAGTGAAGCTTCTTGAAAGCTATTTCTGCAAGCTGCTACACATGCATAAACCCTTTCAAGCCCATGGACATCTGCTAGCCCAGAGATATTCTTCTGTGGAATATGTTAGAGTCTTTGATATCCATTTGTCATGTTGAATTTTTTAAGCCTGTTCACTTTCATAAGAGATATATGTGAGGGGTACAGGAAGAGATCATCCTCACACAATTTTATTACTCTTCTGAAAGAGAGTAGTGACTTCAGGAGAATTTTGTCTTATGGCTTGAGTGATTCTTGGTAACAAAATAATTCAAATCACTGACCCAGAAAATACGTTAGTTTAGTAGGTAGTAGTAAGTAATGTGGTGCAGTATGGATCATATGAAAATACTGCTGATTTTTATGGAAGAGAATTTAGTCTCTCTCCTGATTGTAAGTAAATGTGGAGACCCATATACAGCTAGTAAGAGCAATCGTTCAGGATTTTGTAAATAGAATTTTACTCCAGTGGTATTTTGACATGACTTAATTGTTCTATGCTCCTGCATAAATGACTATCGTGACTGTTTACTTTAATCAAAAATCTATGTAGACTAAAAAAGAAGCAGTTTTTAAATGGTAAGTCAGAGAGCAAATTCCCCTCTCTATGTCTTGGTCCGTACTCAAAACAAAAATACCAAGGAATAAATCTGTACAGACTGACCGTGATTTGAAAGAATTGCAATATGCATATTGTTTACATAGAGCAGGCCTAGTTCATTCTAAATTCTAACAGGTTTATTTTGATGAACTTCAAATGTGCATGTGTGAGAGGGAAAAACATGCCTCCTTTCCATTCTTCTGAATGTGTTATGTTGCCTGCAGACTCTTGGTGGTGCTACAATACAGTAATGCTGTGCCTCCCCCCAAGCTCATTCTGTGCAATTAGTATGTGATGATGCACAGTATACTGATGAGTTTTAGCTCCTGAAGCTGCCAGTCTTTTAAGAATGTGAGTGACAAACAGTCATTTTAGAGAGTGACATGCTGTGATGATCGCCCATCAAAACTCCTCAAGAATACTCAGCCAGCTACATATGCCCATTCAGTTCCATCCACAGCAGCAACTGCTTCTGAGTTCTTCCTGTAGCTGTGCTGATCTTAATGGGCGGCTACACAAGTCCCTGTTGCCACAGGGCATTTTGTATTCTTATAAAAATTGGGAGGGGTGTGGTGCGGGTAGGCACAGATTTATGAGTATTTCAGCATCTGCAGATGTAGGAAAAGACACAGTAAGAATATATGTGTGTATGAGTGTGTATACATATATAGGCATACGTGCACATATTTCTGTATGTACATGGTCACTATTTGTCTTCATAAGGAGTTGTCATAGAAGTGTACAGAGAGAAATAATACTGTGGATGCAACTGGGCATTATTGAAAGAAAAATGTCAAAAATGTGGCACGATTGATCTTAGCACACCCAGTTTTCAGTATTTCCTATTAATTATTCAGTTCACCAACCCTAAGACGACAGAGTCTCTTACTCCTAGGGAATTCTTCCATGTAAACTTTATTGTTCACTTAGAAGCCTAGAGGACTTACTTAAAAACTAACTGAAATGTTACAAAATATATTTTTTAGACTTTTGGTTACTTCTATTTTGAATTTTGTTTGAATAATAATCAAGGGCTTAAAAAATTTTGCTGTTCTCTTTCCTGCATCACTTTCCTTTTTCAGAGGGTTGACAAAATTAAAAATCACCTCACTTTCTGTGGCTAAGTCATTAGAGTTGTTCTCCTGGAGAACTATCAGTCAATGGACTCTCCTATGAATGTGACTGAATCTGAAATAGCATAGAGGAAGAAAGGGACAGTGAAGTCTAACTGCTTATTCTAATTTAATCATAGAAGAAAATGTCAGAGGAAAATCATAAAATTCTTACTTGTTTAATTTCTTAGAGTGTTATTAATATATACCTTGAGTAAAATAACACCTGGCAAGATTTGGGTTATCAGTGATTTTGATTTCTGTTGCATTATGCAGAGCATGAAACGTAAATGCTGGTAATACTATACAGCTTTACTTTCAAATAATGTTCTTGCTTAACATTTTCCAATCACTGAACAAATCAGCTATATTTATTACTTTATGATTTTTTTTCATTTGTACTTTAAGATTTATTTTCATACTTCTTCATTCCATTTCAAATTGCCCTTCTTTTCATTGTGTTTTCCTGTCCTCCTTTTCATGCTCCATCTTCTCTACCCCAACACATCCTTTTTGAAGGCTTTCCTCAGTCTGTTAGCCACTCTGTTTCTCTCCTGCTTTCAGAACTGCCAATGTTTTTATTCCTCGTTTGTTTTTAAATCTACATTTCTTCTTTTCCATCTTTATCCTTTTTTATTTACTCTCCTGTCCAGTGCTGACTTAATCAGGCATCTATGCGAATACATAAAAGAAAAAACATTATTCTTACTGGCTATATTACACCCTATTGAATATGAAGAACTCCGAGGCTCAAAAATACGAACATGAAATTTGTTTGCAAGAGGGACAAAAGGGACAAGCTGTGGGGTGACGCATCTGGTACTGCAAACTGGAGTACCAGCTTGAATGTGAAATGCACTTATGGGCTATTTAATCTTTCAATATCCAGTTCCTTTTGGATGCTTTTGGATATATATATATTAGCTGGTGGTCATTCTCTAGTGTTACTAGTTGCAAGGCAAAAGGGTTTGGAGACAGTCTGAGTTCGGGCAGCCTGTAAGGATGAGGCTAGAAGAGTTCTCAGGAATGTCTTGGACCTTCAGTCATTTCAGAAGCTTTTGGGTCTTCAGTCTGCTCTGGGCACTCTAGATGAAATTCTGGGGGTTTTAGTTGAACACAGAGAAAAAATCTTGCCTAGGTTTACAGGGTTTTGACTAAGACTGCTACAAGCTCCATGTATTAAATAAAAATAAAGCAGTTATGTTGTGTTCTACAGCATGGGACCTTGCTGTGTTCCTGCATGTCTATTTTTGCTTCTGCCTGATAAGGAGAAAGTCTGGAGGCAACAAAACAGTACATGCAATTGCTACTATGTCAAAGTGGAAAACTGTGCCACTATGGCACTGTGGTCTGTGTCAGTTCCCTACCATTCTTCTAACATCGCTGGGACAAGGAAATTCTGGCAGCATTACAAATATATACCCCAAATTCCTTATATTTAATCTCCCTTTAATTACAAATGTAAGGTATTTTGGATATAAATAGTTACGTTTACTTGATCTCTTGTCTTCAGTATAATCTGTTGAGCTGAAAAAACAGAATTTAGATGAACATATTTTTTTTTGAGCCCAGGCTTGTGCTATAGCTTTATATAAATTAATAAAACCAAAAGTAAACAAAAATCCTTCAGGAACTTCTTTATCACTTTCTCAATGTCTCTTGGTGGGGGAAAAAAATAAAAAATCATTGCCTGCTGAATAGTACTTTCACTACTACAAGATTTAAAAGAAATGGCCAAATTAAGCCTTTGTTTATAATTACCTGCTTTTCCTTTATCTTGCAATTACACATTTGATCTGTACAGAAATTTCTTCTCTAAGTCTCCCCAAAAAGCAGCAAGAGCATATTCTATATGGAGGTAAGAGTGCCTTTCTTTCACAGTCGATTCTCCATTGTTTTGTGATAGCTAGAAATAGTAAGTTTTCTGCTGTTATGTTATAGTAAGTTACAAAATAGACAAGATGATTACTTCTGTCTCAGTGTTCTTTCTTCATTTTGTCCTTTTTTTTTCTTTCTTGTTTCTCTATACTGTTAGAGAGAAGGCAGGAATAAAGATGCAGTTTAACCACTTCCACATGACCAAGGTATATAGGTTCCTGTTCAGTCATAAGGATGTATAAGTTATTCCTTTCCCCTCTTTCTAGCTACTTTCATATGAAAAAAAAATGGAAAGGGTACAGACAAGGCAGCTCCAGCTTGAGAAAACTTTCCAGTTGTTCTGCAGACATATGCATGTTTCTTCTTGTGTCAGGGAGCTATGGATCTGGGCTGCATTGAAACATCTCGTGTTTTCTCTGTCTGTCTTTACACTGTCATCATTATTCTGGGATCCTGCTGCTGCTGAAGACCTATCAGCTCCTCATGTTCTGTCTGAGCTTTTCTTCTTCATGGCCCCAGACTCGAATGTGCAGAATTTGCGCTGAAACATTAGCCATGCTGCCACAGTTAGGAACATTTACAAATTCAGAACTTGGAGGAAGACAAAAGCATGTGAATGTTGCACCTGCTTTAAGGGGGCACAAACTGAAAATCAGAGTAATAACAAACCTCTCATTCAGAACTCAGACAGATTAGTGATTGCCAGAGAAATTGCTATTAATGTAGTGCAGTACCTCTACTTACTGATAAAAAAAAAGTCCTTCTTTATTGAAAATAATGCTTTAACACACTTTAGTGGCATGTGATGTAAAGATCTGTACCTACGAATAGACTAAACTCAGAAACTATTGAGTATTAGGGATCCTGAGCGAAATGTATTTCTTAAGTTTCAGTGTTCTCTAGAATAATCATGGTTCTATGAGTCCAAATAAGTATAAATGCATTGGATGAGACACTATACTGAGCTTTTACTGCTGTAGGACCAAAAATATACGTGAAAACGAAATTTTATTCATAGGGAAAGTGAGAGTAGCATTGTTTTTGCTACTGAGTGATGCTGACTGCTTCCTTCTATATCACATACCTTAATATGCATTTTCTAAATTTGAGAGGTTTAGAGCTAGGCTCTTAGAAGATTGTTTGTTTGTTTGTTCTCTTCTAAAGAGAAAAAAAAAGCTTACTTCTAATAAGGATTGACCCTCTCTACCTCCACAAAGCTTGTGTGGCTTCACTTATTAAATCTCTTCACTCTCTGTTAACCTTTCTAAAACTTCAAAGTTATCTTCCTGTCAAAAATACATCATCTCTTCAAAAGCTTGCCACTTTATTTCTCTGTTTTCTGTACTCATTTTTACATGTGGTGTATTTCAGGGAGCACATAATGAAAACACATAAAGTCTTCAAGTTTAATGCATGTTGAATGTAGCAAAGAAGCAATAGAATAAGCATATAATAATTGCATAGTGACTTGCATATTAGGGTTAAGTTGAGTTGATAGTCAAGGCAAACTAGACAGTAACTATCATTGACAATTTTGTGGAGGTGGAAATTAATGGTATAAATTGTAAGTATGCAAACATCTTTATATATTGCACTACCTTTTCAGAAAGCAGCAGGAGAAATGAACACATGATGAGCCAGACTTATATCTTCTTAGAGGTTCTTGTGAGGGGCACAAAGATAAGAAAAAAAATATATATTTTTTTGTAACGTCTTCTGAAATAATTTTTTTCTAATATATTACAGAATGAGATCGGATGAGATTTACTCATCAAATCTTTTAATCTTTCATGTCTCTTGAAACAAGCATTTGAAGCAGTTTTTCTTGCTCCTCTCTGTTTCTGAAGTCAGTGTTTCTGTATGCAGCTACAGACTGAGCTGCACTTCTGTCTCCTAAAGGAATCTCTCTGTAGAAAGTGATAAGAGTAATAGACAAGATAGTAGATGGTACAGTCATCCTTCTGGAGCTTACAGATGATTTCTGGAGATATTCTGTGAAGTGCAACTGTCTTGGGGACTAATATCATTCTCTATAGCTAGTGCCAGAACAGTCACTGGAACAAATAAGAATATGTACCTAATCCCAGGTTTCAGTATTTAAATGTACTTATTTATAACAAAACAAAACAAACAAACAAACAAACAAAAAACAACAAAAGTGAAAACCCCTGTCAAAGACAATTTATAATGAAGACATCCTAGGATATTAATTTATGTAGCTGGAAGTATGGTAATTAGAGGTCACGGTGGTAGCAGAGGTGAAATCACAGAATCAAAAAATATTCTGAGTTGGAAAAAGCGAGGATCATTAAGTACTACTCTTGGCTCCACACAAGTTCACACTGTGTCTGTAAGCATTGTCCAGACACTCCTTGAAATCTGGCAGCTTGGGGCTGTTACCATTGCCCTGGGCAACCTGTTCCAAGGCCCAACCACCCTCTGGTGCAGAACCTTTTCCTAACACCAACCTGACCCTCCATCCACTGAGACAGCCTCATGCTGTTTCCTCAGGTCTTGGTGCAGTCATCAGAGAGCAGAGATTAACTCTGTCCTTCCTCTCCCCTCATGAGGAGCTGTAGCCACCATGAGGCCTCCCCTCAGCCTCCTTTGCTCTGTACTGAGCAAACCACTCACACGTTTTGCCCTCCAGACCCTTAAACAGCTTCAAAGCACTTCTTTGGATGCTCTCTAGTAGGTCTACCTTCTTCCTATATTGTGACACCCAAAAGTCTACACAGTAGTTTGTGGAAATTTTGTACAGGACTGTTGGATCCAGTACTTTTGTTCTTAGTTGCAAAGCTTTGATGCATCTACGTTAATGACTTTGAAGGCCATTTTTTTTGAGGATTATACTGGGGGAAACTGAAAATTACATAAAACATATTTGGATTTTGTCAGAATAGCTTATATTTTCATTGTTCTCTTGTATTTTAAGTTTTCTCGTACAATTACTTAAGAACACACAACAATTTTGAGTCAAATCCTTGAGAGTTTTTTATATAGAACTGATTGTACAATAGTGCCAGAGATTAAATAATCTTTAGCTGTATCATCTTTCCTACAGTTAGGTAGGTAGGTAGAGAATTGTGCTTTACTTGCTTAAACAAGGGCTAATGTTTTTTTTATAAAGAAAAAATAAAAGACACAATTTCTTTTTTTTTTTTTTTTTTTTTTTTTTTTCACCATTACTTCAAGAGCCTCAAACTTAGAGTAACAAAGGCTAACCCCTTTACTAATCTGTGCAGTAGCAGTTTTCTATCAAGGCATGGTTTCAAAAAGTGCCTTTTGTTCAGCATGTCACTCTAGAGCATGAGCCACTGTAGTGTAACCCTCCTGAACATTCATGGACTTCAGAGTGGAACTCCTTAAAGCACAATATGTTAATCAGACAGTTGCTACATGAGCAAATGGGAAATGCTGAAGCTATTTTTCCTTGACACATCTTTGAGAATTTATAGTTCTAGTTTCTCCTCTGAAGGTCTCTTCTTTTGTAACCCTGCTAGAATGTTACTCAGGGCATCTTGATCTAAATACAAGGTGAAAGGGAGGCTGTTCAGACCTACACTGTGAGATCCAGATGTGAGTGCTACAGTCTGGTGTGCTGAGGATGAGGCTTCATCCTCATGAGAGAGAGCTAATGTTACTCTCCGCAAGTAGATTCAGTTCCCATCTCTGCATGAAGAATCTACTTGTACAACTCTAATGTTCAAGCATCTGCTCTACCTGATACACAGCTGAGTATGCTGGTATCATCAGCTCTTTCTGTCATCTAGCATATCCTTAGCTATGCCACAAAATAAGGAATTATTTTTACAGGGAGAATGGGGAAGTCTCAGCTGTCGCAGAAAGACCAATGCTGTGCTAGAATACAAGATATGGAAAAAACCTGAATCTCTTCAAGGAGATAAAAACATTGAATCTTTGTACCTCATAGCTTCTGTTCTTGAGTAATATGATGCTGTGTAGGTAATAGGATAACCCTGAAATACAACATAGGGGAAAAAAAAAGAAACACAAGCTGAACAGATTCTTACTTGCACACACTACTGTTCCATTTCAAAAAGATGGGTACTTCTTCCAGTCAAGTCTGAAAAATTAGCAAGAGCCACTGCTGCCAGTTTTGTGAGAAAAACAATGGTACATTTTATTGAGTTAACCCAATGTTATGTGTGAGAAATAGACAACATTTTTATCCATCTGAAAAGTTCAAAATTGGTCACCAATTCACCCCTTCTGATATAGGGAAAAGCCTTGCAACTGTGCAAAGTTATGCTCAAGATAGCAATTGTCTGCAAGTGTATTTTGGAAGTGGGGGGAAAAAAAAAAAAATGAGGACGTTGTAATGATGACGATACTAGTAAATTTAACTCCAAACTCACCATATGGATGAAGAACAAGTACAAAATATAAAAGAAACAAAGAATGTTGTCTTCAGTTATTTACAAATAATAATGTATCTTTAACTAGCTAAAAAGTAGCATGGGGCACGTGTGTCACTTTGACATGATATTATATTGCTAATACAAATCTGAAAAGAATGAGGTTTGGATAAATCTGGATCCTGTAACAGTAAAGTGTGACTCAGTAGAGAAAAAGCAACTACAATAATTGTGGAATCTTTGTGACTTAAAAGAGCTTGCAGAATAAATAAGACAGCTTCTTTCTGCAAACTTGTTTTGCTTTTCCAGTAGGAGATATATTTTGACCTAATGGGATATCTTACTTCTGAGTCTGCTGCAAGTTCTCCAGGGAAACTACACTTGGCATTTGATGCAGTAGTTGAGACAGCATGAGGACGTTTCTTAGTCTCTCTCATACTCTGTATTATTCTTAAGTTAGATAGCAATGAAGAATATATGGAAGTGCAGTTATTGTTCTAACACATAGTAGTGAGAAACCAAACCATTGGACAATTTATTCTGTTTATTTGAAATATTTTAGTGAACTATACAGTAAACAATGGGGAAAACAGTATGTAATTTCCCATACAGACACAGGAACAAACACTAACATCAAGTTTATAGTGACATTTGTTTGAAGTCACACTCTTTAGTAGAGCAGTAGACAAAAAAAAAAACCAAAATTTACACTTAGGTCAGAGTAAAGGTTATGATAATAATGTTTGTATAGGTTTGTATGTGCATGGTTGTGTAAAATTCCAATACAAAAAACCTACAAAACAATACAACATACATTTGAAAATGAAATGTTTATAGAAAAGAGTGAAATCATTTTGCTCAAAAGAGCAAGTTGACAGATTCAAATGGTCCCTCATGAGCTGTGCACAATAAACACTCAGCTTATCTTTCCAAGAACAATAAAATTTCATGTACTACTGCTTGACATAACTATTTTTACATATCTCCATGCCACTGACTCTCTTGAAAGTTAATCTCATCTCTCATCAATTTTTCACCAGCTTCACTCTGATGTTGATAAAGGAGATGGTTCCATCAAATACATCTTGTCAGGAGAAGGGGCAAGTTCCATTTTCATTATTGATGAGAACACAGGGGATATTCACGCTACAAAGAGGCTGGATCGAGAAGAGCAGGCCTACTACACACTCCGAGCACAAGCACTAGATAGGCTGACTAATAAACCGGTGGAACCAGAATCTGAGTTCGTCATTAAGATTCAGGACATCAATGACAATGAGCCAAAATTTCTGGATGGTCCTTACACTGCTGGAGTTCCTGAGATGTCTCCTGTGGGTAAGTGCAAAATAGACTGTTGGTGTTGTGGGAAACTTTTTACTACTGCCTTTTAAAAA
The DNA here is from genome assembly GCF_016699485.2 of Gallus gallus. Lineage (NCBI taxonomy): Eukaryota > Metazoa > Chordata > Aves > Galliformes > Phasianidae > Gallus > Gallus gallus. Next base: position 95,128,354 of record NC_052533.1, on the reverse strand, counting down.
TTTCATTATTTTTTACTGTATCACACTAAGCTACTTAATTATATATGAGCCACCTGCAACAGTTAGATATTTCAAGACTTAACTGGAAATAACATGCTAGATTAAGTATTTACCCCTTTCAAAATTTTGTGAAACTCAAATAGCTATGTAGGGACAGAGTTAAGCATTTTACAATGAATTTCTCATCCCAATGCCCAGAGGCTTTGCTTTATAATTCCCGTTAACAATAATAAATTTCACACCACTGGTATGGTATTTAGAGGTGATAATATATCATTTTATTCCGATTAAGTCTGTTCTTAACAACCTCTTCAAATTCTTGCTAGTACATAATATTTTCTGTAAGTTTTGTGTATATTGTTAACCGTTAGTTTACTGTGAATCTTTCCCAGTGCTGAGATCTAGCTCTCTGTGAAGAATATACAAGTGGAAAACACTGGGCTACAGATGAAGATAGCTGACAAAATTCCAATAGAATCAGAGAAAACTGGCTGGTAGAAGCTTCAAACCCCCTCGGAAGCTTTTATTCCTAAATTCAAATTAGGGAAGAAGTTCAACGTTAAGTCCACCATCTCTTCTTTTTAAAGAGAGCAAAGGGTTACTTGTTGCCAGGTGCTAGTGTTCCATCAAAAGATGTATAATTCCAGCCAGATAAGAGACATTTTGATGAGCTTTTGTTTAATGTGAATTTATAAATAAGTGTATGAAATTAAAAAGCACAAAAGTTTTTGCTATGTCATTGGAAATATGTGTGTGGGAACTCAGGTTCTTGATCCTTGGGTTAAGAAAGTTTTACGGTGATTGCAATTAGGAATGTCTTTGATTTTAGACCATATAAAAACTTGATACTCTTAGGTAAAACTGAATTTGTTATGGTGTCCTCAACTCCATTTCTTGTATTTTTGCATACTAAACAATGCCTCTAAATTAGAGCTAGAGAGCTAAAAATGATCTTCCCTGACAGTGCACTCTGCAGCAATCATATTTTACATACAAATCTCACTTTAGGAGCCAATAGAATATAAGTAAAACAGTGCTAATGAGATTTCTATTTATTTATATTACTAAACAGTGAGCATTTGCTACTTTCTCTCATTTGGTACTTGACAACTTTTCATTGTTACTGAAACATAATGTGAATGTCTGAAGAAGCAGTGGTGGCCTTGGAAAAAAGGATAGACACCACAGTTTTTGAGAAAGATCAGGGACGAAATGAAGTTTTCATATATTCCTGAGAAATTCTGTCAGCAGTTGAAAAAATAAAGACAATCAGATAATATAAAATTAAAACCTAAATATTCAGCACTTTAAAAATATGTTGTAAATATTAATTTATATTTTATTTTAGGATTAGATTAACTGAGCTGTAGAATACATAAATAGAGAGTATTTTACAGCTTTGTTTAGATCTCTAAGGAGTAATATTTCTACCTACCCTTCTTGGATGAGTTAACTATTTTTTTCTCCTGCACAGATATAGTGACATGTGAAAAACTCCTGTAAATATATGAGGTTTACCTACACACACAGATCCATGCCCTAACGTGTATAGTCTGCAATGGAGAACATAAGGATAATGTTTTAAAGGGAGCTAGTTTTGCACATTTTGCCAAATCTGTACTGTATAAATGACTGAAAGAACGTCTGTCTCATGTGGACTGCAGTACCAAATATATATTCAGCTTAGATGGAACATTGTACAAAATTATTGTTAACTGTATCTGAGCACTTCTAAATCTGTGTTGACTAAGGGCAGTTTCATCTTAACAAGCTTTGTGATACTACATTTTAAACAACTTCACTCTTTGTAACACACAAATACTGATTACTAAATTAGGGATTGCCATGAAGTTCTTGTGTGGCACTTCTCTCACATAGTCACATAGATTCATAGTTTATTCATATAAGACAATTTTTAATTAACCACCTGGAGCATTCATGAAATATTAAGGAGAAATTATCTTTTATTTAGTTTGAAATTATATCATTGACAAGGATTTTTAATTGGATATTAAATAAAATGAAAGAGATTACAGGATTATAAACCCAAATTAACCATATAGTTTGGAGAACCATAACCTTTAACCAAAAGGGCAGTTATGGAAGTAAAATGATTCTATATTGCATTTCACAAATATTTTAGGATATTATCTAAGGCTAATTGAGGTCAATCTTTTCTATTATTTGAAATGACTTTAGGTCAGGTTCAGATTATGTTTGGGTCAGGTCCAATTAGATTGATTATCCAGAAAAGAGTAAATACTTTCTTACAGTACATAGCAAGAACCTAAAATATATGGCTTTTTTAATTCCTGTTACTAAAAAAATCTGGCAGTATTATATTTCACACACACACACACACACACACACACAAATTGCAGTTTATACTTAGGAGAGTCCCTGTGATGTTACACATGAAAAGAGTGGATGTGAGACACACATGTGTTTGTCTTGGTAATGACTGGAAATAAAAATTCAATACCAAACATAGCTTTGCCTTTATTTCATTTTCAAGACTCCCTACACATATAAGCAGCTTTACTTATTACTCAACAAGAGAAATATCTGTCTTTCTTGTTACACTTATTATACCTGATAGAGATGGATTGAAACACTTAATATTTATGTAAAACAAAGAAAGAAAAGGAAAGGAAGGGAAAGGAAAGAAAAACTTTTACGTCATACTTAAGTCTTTGTTATCAGTGCCTAGTGGAGGCAGTTGCTCTACATTCACAAACAACATCTTTTTCAGTTTATCTGACCTTGGGCTTTATCCATGAGTAAAGGAAGACTAAAAAGGTTTGGGGGAAGAGGAGGAAGGAATGAGCATAAAGCCTGCCTCAAAGTCCATTGTTTCCAGTTTTGTGATCCTGGAGTTGAAAGGCTTTATAGTGCCTTTCAACTCCAGTGCCTTTCAACAATATATTGAAAGTATATTGAATATATATTCAATATATTCAATATATTGAATATATATTGAAAATATATTGAATATATAGTGCCTTTCAACAATATATTTTTAATGCCACAGGGTGTAGATCAAAACATGTCTGGGCTACTACACGTAGGTATTAAGGAGGTATTATGGATACCTTACTAGTAATGATGTTTAATACTTCTAGTAGTAGCTGATATCACTCAGAAATGTGGAGACAACATAGAAGTGTTTTGAGCACTATACATCATTAACTTTTATTAGTCAATGTCTTTACTAACTGGCTGTCTTTAAAGGCTTATATTTAATTTCTTATCGTGGTTACAATTCAAATTTAAGGGACTGTGCAATTTCAAAAATTGGCATTTCAAAAATTGGCAAGATGATTTTCCCTTAAATGTTAAAAATTGAAGTTACACACGTATTTCTTATACAGACCTATTTAAAACTGATCAAATGTCATGCACTGTAATAACAAGATTTTTAAAAAGCTCCATGCAGAAATTTCTAAAACAATAAACTCAGAGATTTAAAGCTGGTTCATTTGAAGAATTGCTACCTCAAAACAAAATGAACAACCCTCTTATCTTGCCTTTATTTGTCCACATCCTAGAAAAGGTTAATATCTGCAACATGTCCAAAACATCTGTTTATCTTGACTTAGGTAAATTAAAGTACAAATATCATTCTAAATTAAAGGTCCTCTCCACAGAAAGTTTTCCCCCCATTTTGCTCTAATATCAGAACTGAAATAGTTCAAGTTCTCAGATAATTGTGTTTCATTGATATCTACCAATATGTGTTAAAGTTTAGGTTAAAAATGACAGCTTAAACCTTCTGGAAAAAAATGAAATGTATGCCAGCCACCAAAAAGCCAGTTTGTTATTAGCAATCATCAATTAAAAATAAAATAAAATAATAATAATAATAAAAAAGAATGGAATGCCCTTTGATTAGCAGCACAGATTTTCTCCTCAATATTTGCTGCCATTGATGAAAAAGTTTATGGAATGGTTCCAAGTAGAATCCGTTTTAGTGAACTGACATTCTAACTTTGCTACTAAGACCTAGATAATTGTAGAGAAAGACAATTGCAGAGAAATCCACACTGAGAGGAAAATAAACTATTTTTCAGTGAATGGACCCTCTTTATCTTTTTGGCCTGTGTCAGATATGCAAACTGTAAGAAATATTTTAAGTTGTGAAGCTACAGGCTATAACAGTTTATTAATGAAAGTTCAAGGTAGGGTTGGTGTCCTGTTTACACCTCAGCCCAGGGCTGTGAACAATGCTGCAGTAAACAAGATTTACTGGATCAGAGAGCTTTTTGGTTGGAGAGAAGGTTTGGTCCTGTTTGTAGACTGCCAAATGGTACCTCTGAGTCTTAAGGTTGGACACTTGCATGGTAGATGACTACCTGTGTTGTAAGATCAAGGAAAATGTCCAGGAGTAAAGAGGAATACAATTTAATTGATGGAACATGAACTATCCTTTTGAAAGATGATTTTGTATTTGGAACTATGATGCAACTGACCATTTTTCCTCAATCCATAAATTTACTGACTATCAATAGTATCCATATAGTTTTCTTGGTTATGCTTTCTTTAAAGAACATAAAGATTTGAATTTAGGATCAATCTATTACTAGAAAAATTAGGTCATCCCTGTTTTGCAATGATGATCCTCTGAAGGAATGCTTATTCTTCAAGAGACATCCTCTTCCTCTGGGAAAATCTGGAAATCTTTACTGTTGGTCTTTCTGTTCATTATGTTTCTTTGCAACTGATCTCCTACATGTAGGTTTATTCACATAGCTAAAACAAATTATGCTAGTTTGCGTATTCTTTTAAAAAATATTTTGTGCAAGGATCTCTCACTAAACATAGAACTTCTAGAAACTCAAAGTTTTTGAGTGAAAAGAGTAAAGAAATAATGATAATAGTAGTTGTTTTAGAAGATCTTTCTCTTCTATGAGATTTGAGAAAAAGTAATTAGTACAAAGGAAGTAGATTAGTATCATCATTTTGTAGTTGCTGATTACAGTCAAGTAGGATGAGCGCAGAAAGATTTGGTGTTAGAATTTCTGCCTAATTTTTTTTTTGTTTGCTTGTTTGTTTGTTTTTGTTTCTAGAGGATATATGTGTTTGAATGGGAAAATCTTCAGTTTAAGAGAGAGCCACTTAGATTCAGGTACTGGCTTTTATGCATCTCACAAATGGTAGAGTCTTTGCTACATCAGTAGATTTTTACAGTAAACAAGCCCTTCTAATCTTGCAGGATATCCAAAATTTCTGTGTTGAGACTGCAGAGCCTGTAATTGCTTTGATCTTGTATTGGTCTGAAGTTCTTGAAAGAGGCAAGAGCAAGGAGTAAATGTGTAACTGTGAGGTTTATAAGCACTTTTCCCAATATTTGCAGACATGGTAAGCTTCACTGGCAGGACTGAAACACTTTGTAAAAGTGTTAAGCCTGGCTTTCTCAAAGAGTACAAGGTGTCAAATAGTCATTATGATATCCTTCTACTCAAAAGCTTGAGAGACTGGAAAGGTTAGAATAGATCTCAGTATGAAATTATGTTACAGAGCAATCTGTAAAATCAGTTTGATGTACTGAATCAAAACTCTTAGTTATTTGTGAACATAGAATTATTGTATTTTAAGTCCTGTAACAAACAAATGACGTGATGGATTAACTAACGGTTTTCTTTTTAAACTTCCCATCTATTTAATGTAAAATTTCAGGTGGAGAATAACCGTCCCTGTCCAAAAATATTACAGTCCACAAGAGAGAAAAATAGAATTTGAGATAGAATTGCAATCATAGTACTTTGACATTGATACTGCAGGAAAAGAGGTCAGGCGTGTGGGTTACTTAGGTCATAACGTAAGTGAATACAGTTATCTTATGAAGGATGACTTCTGGTCAGAATTCATCCCAGCAGGTCTCATCCTTTGTTATCTGTACTATTTTATAAAGGGTCTCATTTATTCCTCTCTTTTTCCAAACCTTCAGCCTGGTCCCAAAAATTTACAATTCTCTGCTTACCTGAAGACAGAAAAGATGAGGAAAATGGATGATGCACATACTATATCAGATATGAGAGATTTAAGAATTTTTTCCCAACCTTTCCTGAATATGTCCATATGAAAAAAAACAGGGTGCAACTTATGTTAAGTTCACCCTGGTCACTTGTTAGTAAGTTTCTTCTTAAAGAGTAATTTCTGGATTTGTTGCTCTCATATTCATGTAAAAAAAATGTGTTCAGTTGGAAAATGAACACTCTCTGTGACAAATACTGCTCTCTAATCTTTTGACTAAATCCTGTTTAACAGGGAATTTGATCCTCTGCTGAAGACCTAAACTGGGCATCTGCCAAATTGCTACAATATTAATTTGCAACTTAACTTCCAAATGGTTCCCTAAAGCGTTGAGTGCAAGGTCTCAGTGTTCCAGACAATCTGCCAGTGAGAAATAATAATCCATTCTGCCTATCAAAAGGTGGTGACCATGGCCAAGGCCCTGGCTCTCAAGTGTTGTCCTATTCTACTCTCAGCATGCATCATGGCATCATGGAAGCAGTACAAAAAAACAAAAAACAAAAAAAAGAGAGAGAGAGAGAGAACTGACATGGAGAACATAACAAATAGGAGGTGGATGTTGAATGAGATTCTCAGAAATATACACCTCTTGCTAAGCAGCTAAACATCTTTTCTTACTAATGACTGTTAACATATAGACATTTCTTTTAGATAAATTACATGGCAGATGATTACCACAAACTGTACTAAAACATTGCAGATACAGTGTTACAGTGTGAAGTGAATAGTTTTTAAAGGAATTTAGTGGGAACTCTCAGGTGTTTGTTGTCTGTCTTAGCTGAAATATAAACACTTTAGCTTTCTCTTCTATAAAAGTGCAACTAATTTTGTAGGATAAAATTAATTTTTATATGTTTGTCTAATATCAAAAGATATATGTGTTATATTTGAAACTCTAGCTGCTTATAATTTATAATTTTAATATGTTGACTTCAAAGAGAAGTTATCACTATATTTAATACTTAGATATATTTCAGTCGTCATTGAGGACATGTTTCATTGCTCTCACATATTTTCCACTAACTAAATTCAGAAATAAAGAAGTGAACTACTGAGTATATGGGCTTTATTGCTGTGAGTCAAAGACTGAGAACATTTGGGAAGTCCAAATTCTGTAATAACTGATACTACTGATTTACAAATAGGACCTTATTTTGTAGCCTGAATCACAGAAAAAATGACCAGTTATGAAAAAGACACCTCACACTCCTCACACTGTTCCAGTTGTATGTTGGCACTGTATGTTGAATATAGTTTGGATCTGTGGATCTTATATGTACAATAGTTTCTTAAACATTTACAGGTACCTCTGTGGTTCAAGTGACAGCCACTGATGCAGATGATCCTACTTATGGCAATAGTGCCCGAGTGGTTTACAGCATATTGCAAGGACAACCTTACTTTTCTGTGGAACCAAAGACAGGTAATTTTCTATAAATTCTCTTTATTGTAATGCTGAGAAAGTAGAAAAGGCACATTAAAGCATGCTAGGAACTCATTAGTGTAGTCTCTTGGTTAATTGAATATATTAGAGTTTTGTTGATCTTTTGTATTTCTGAATAGATTATAAAAGCTACACATCTGAGCTGTGTGATAAGCTTACATTTTTGGAACGGAATTTTTTATCTCCTTGTCAATCTTCTAGCTCCCTGATCTACTGTCTGTTGCAGTATTTCTGAACAATAAAAAATTCAAGATGTTGTGAATAGGTTTTATTTTCAGATTGTTCTGGAAATATACAAATATCACCTTCTTATCAGATTTTCTACACTATAGATTTATGCCATGACTGACTCTTCATTTTACTTTTTAAAATAGAGTTTTGTTGTGGAAAATATATATTTTTTTCATCAGTTTGAACATGAAAGCATTGTGCTTCCCATTTTCACTTGACACACCATTTTGCTGCTACTTTCAAAACATTATTTTGGAAACATTTTTTTTTAATTATTATTTTCATAAATTTTGTGAATATTGTTAGCCACAAGGAAATGCAGTCTTTATTCCTCTGTTTTAACAAACATTGTCCTTCCAGCTGTATATTTTGTTCAGTTTTGGACCCCTCACTACAAAAAGGACTTTGAGTTGCTCAAGCGCATGCAGACAAGAGCATCAAAGCTGGTAAAAGGACTAGAAAACATGACATAGAAGGAACAACTGAGTGAATTGGGGCCGTTTTGTTTGGAGAACAAGACACTGAGGGGAGAACTCATCCCTCTCTACAACTAAATAAAAGAAAGTTCATCAAGGAAAGCATTGGTCCCTTTTCTCAGTGGCAAGTCAAGTTACACCAGGGGAGACCTAGACTGGGTATCAGGAAGAATTTCTTCATGTAGAGGGTGATCAGGCATTGGAATAGGCTGCCCAGGGAAGTGGTAGAGTCCCTGTCCCTGCTGGTATTTAAGAGACTACGATATTTAAAAAATTGTGCCTCTGTGAAATGTGGTTTACTGATGGGACTCAGTAGGTCAGGTTAGTAGCTGGACTTGGTGATCCTAAAGGTCTTTTCCAACATAAATAATATGATTCTGTGGCTTGATGACTTTACAGCATCATTTCTCACAGTGTTAAAAATGTTCTGAATTTGCTTAATTCAGTCTGATATCTCAGCGTATGTGGAGAAAAATTATAATCTGTATTTCAGAGACGGATAAGCCGCAGCAAAAGAGAAACAAAGTATTTACCCTATTTGTCATTTAAAAATCAACCAATGAAACAAAAAGAACTCCTGGGAAACAGACCCAAATCCTAATGTTGTGACTAAATGGCCACACTCTATTTAACAGAACCTAAACTTGCAGAAATAAGTAGTATCAAAATATTAACATACTTATACATTCATATATTTATAACCATTCATATATTCATGAAAAGGTTCATCCTCTACAGGATTATGTAGTACTTTCTTTTTCTCCAACAGATATGATGTAGGCTTTTTTTGTCTCTCCTTATATATGTACAACATTCATTGTCACAATGATGGCAGTCAGCCCCTGAGAAATATTATGGTAGTTCCTGCTAAATGAAAATTGTTAAGAATTGAGACTGAAATACATCTTCATTTTGATGTTGTACTCGAATTTCTTAGGCATGATAATTAGCTCCCAAATGGTTGGTTAGCATTGCCTGGCAATTTAAATGTAATAGAAAAACAAACGGGCTAGGCAAAGTAATGTAGAGACTATAAACTTATGAAATTCTATGTTAATTGTGTTTTTAAAAGTCTTGTCAAATAGGTGAAATAACGTCAGAAAGTCTGTGAAGTAAATGCTTCAGCCCATGGCAAGTCCCGAATTCATGAGGGAAGAAAGAAATAAAACTGTAACTAAACATTCAGCAAATATCAGATGAAGAGTTATGTGCCCCAATGTGCCTCTCCTTTATTTAGATTGTTTATGTTTCCTTTACTGCTGACAGTGAATGCTGTTGCAGTAAGTAGCTGCCTCTCTGGAAATCAGAGCTAGCAGTTCTACTATGTGCCAGGCATGAAATATTCATAAAGTCATCACATTTTGAGAAGCAATATTTATTTTCTGATCTATATCAACAGAACTAAAAGAATGAAGGATGGAGCTTTCTTCAAGTTTACATTTCAAATCAAATAATTACAAATTGTATGCAGATTATCAAATGAATATATATAAAAAGAATAATTCAGATATTACAGTATTTCCTTTAATAAATCCGGGCATCTTAATCACATTAGTGTTTTTGAAATAGTTATTTATTAAGCAAGTATTGGGTGAAATAAGGTAATTTCATATGTATGCAAAGTGTGGCATAAAATCAATATTAGTAAGTCTTAATGTGGTGAATGACTAGTCAAGACATTGTGAAATAATTTTGAACTTGGAATATTAAAAATGAGTACAGAATATTCTGTTCTTCTTAGCTGTAAGATGATGGGAAATCAAACACAGAAGAGTGTATCTTCCAGGACAGGAAGTGTCATGCATGTAACTATAGTTCAAGGAGAAGTGAACATGGTCATGGACCCACAGAATGTACTACAAACTAAAATATGTTGGTTTTGGTGTCTACTTAAATTAAGCTTGTAGCACAGCAGTTCATTTCCTAGTAAAATATCGTGATATCAGTGTTGAAGTTATTTCCTCTCTTTTTGCCATCATTGGTCTGTTGTTACCTTTCAGGGTCAAACTCAGTTTTCACATTAATGTATTACTGCAGGCATTATCAAAACTGCCCTTCCAAATATGGATAGAGAAGCCAAGGACCAATACTTACTAGTTATTCAAGCAAAGGACATGGTTGGGCAAAATGGTGGATTATCAGGAACAACATCTGTAACTGTCACTCTGACTGATGTTAATGACAACCCACCCCGCTTCCCACGACGTAAGTTACATGAATTGTAGCATTATTTCTAAACATTGTTATTTTCTTTACTTTTTGTGTTATACCTAAACAAAGAATATAAGTACTTGGCTTCCTTATTAAATACTTTGAAAACCACTCAGAGCAAGTTCTATTACTACTGTTGTTGTTGTTGTTGTTATTGCTACTGCTACTACTACTACTACTTTGGAAGAATCTTTTTTCTTTACTTATTTCAGATCAGTTGAAATGAAGTTATACAGAGTAGGTGCATTTATTGATGTATTTTACTTCTTCAGAACAAATAAAAGGACAAAAACACCTTAAAACATCTCTATCAGCTGGACTTCAGAATAAACAATTTCTTATCTTGACTGTTAGTCCTGAACCTTCCTTTGCCAATTCAGCAGGATTTCTCTTGTGCATGTAGTGTTTCCTAAGAAATTGTAGATCTGTAAAGTCATCTTCCCTCAACTACCTGTCTCTAACCAAGGTGGCTATCATCTGAACCAAAGAAGGGAGTACGCAGTTGTAATGTCATACAAGTTTATAAATAACATTCTATCTGGTATGATTTTTATTATTATTATTTTAATTTACACTATCTTATAAAGTCCTCACAAAAGTAAGTTAAAGAAGAATATATTAACTCCACCCTCACCTCCAGTGATATAAACCAGACTTCCTGCTACTAATCATTTGAAGTAATGATAGAATAGCAGAATTTGTTTTTGAAGGTAAAGATACTATTGCTTTTTGACTGCAGATATCTTTTTGACAAGCGTATATACGGTTTTATACTTGAATGAAAATTCTGGAATATTCAAGATTGCGAGTGGTGACTTTATTTTTAAAGAAATGAATATATCTTGGTTTCTAGTCATATTAGGACTGTAAACTGCCTAATCAGGATAGAGATTTGTAATATAATAAGGCTTTCTATCAATTTTACTTGATATATTTTCTTTATTTCCTTTATTTGTGGAAAACAAGTAATATTTTTTGCTGTGGAAAATTGCAGGCATTTGTATCATGAGTAAGTGTTGAATAAAATTTATGCAACTTTGTCTTGGATTTCTCTTTTGTGGAAGAAAAAAAAATGATCCATCATAACAAAAAGCTAGGAAGGAAATAAAAAAAAATCTATTTTAAACTGTAATGCATTTTCTGGTAGCCTGAGTAAATATTCAGTTGCATGAATATAGATTATTTTTTAGCTTACAGACTCAGAAATCCCTGAACTTATTATATTTCTGAATTTTGCAGGATCATATCAGTATAATGTCCCAGAGTCTTTACCTCTGGCATCTGTAGTGGCCAGAATAAAAGCTGCAGATGCAGATGTGGGACCCAATGCTGAAATGGAGTATAAGATTGTAGATGGTGATGGTTTGGGAGTATTCAAAATTTCTGTAGACAAAGACACTCAGGAAGGAATCATCACAATTCAGAAGGTAAGTCTGAATTTTCTGACTGATTCTGCTTGACTCTGGACAGGATAAGGGAAGGAAATGTGAGAGTATGTGTGAAATTAAATTTTTTGTGATTTTTTTGTTACTGTTTTTTGTTTGTTTGTTTGTATGTTTTATTGGGGTTTATGTTTGTCTGTTTGCTTGTTTGTTTTTAAAAATTCTCCATCACAAATAAAAATCTCAAATTTTCTCTCATTTGCTTTTATATTAAAGAAAAATGTATATCTTATAGTAAAAATGTAAGGTCAAAATCCAAAATGAATCCAAAGCATAACTTTAAAAATCAAAAATTCTCTTTGATTAATCATGTTCTATCCAGAAGGTATACAGTATTATCAATAAAATTATTTATTGGTAAGACTAGCTGTTTTGCAAGAGAATGTTTTATTTTCTATATTATTCCTCAGCCCCAAAAGTATTAAAACTAAAATTTTCTTTTTAGCTTTTTATATGTTCAGTTAAGTAACTTAACAATTTTTTAAAAAAAGAAGAATCATGTTTACAAAAAATATTAAAACTCAGCTTAAAATGCAACACATTTTAAATAGTATCCTTTTTTGAAACAAGTGTGCACTGAAATATTTTGACAGAAAATTTTAGTTTTGAGAACAGTAAAACAAAGAAAGAAAATCTTGCACAGAAGAGCATGTTGTGAATGCTTGTCATTGACAACTCTACAACTACATGACCCTATCTCTCCTAAGTTATTTAATACCCTGTAAAATGTAAGACCGATTTAGTATTTTAGAATTAGTGTATTCCTGAACAAGGACCTATTCTTATAGTTTGTTTGATTATTTAGATAATTTTTTCTTTAATCTTTGCAAATTTCATGTACCTTTTTTTTTTTCTTCTGATGCACCAATTCTTTTCTAAAGTAATATAAAATTTCAGTACCACATCTTCTTTAAAATAAGTTAATGCTGTATGATGTTGTAAAGCAATGGGCTAATTCTGTGATGCCCTGAACACCAGGTGGGAGCTGGTAAGCGTCTGTAGATGTCATTGAAACTGCAGAATGTTCAGCAATTTTGAAAGATCAGGCTCTGATAAACGTAATATAAATCATTTTTTTTCAAGGGAAAAACAATTGTCTGAGTCTTCTCACAGACAGCTAATTTCTTCTTAGCACATTTGAAATACACATGATGAAAAATTAATCCATTCTTTGTTCAACATCCAAATTCAGTGTGGCTACTTCAACTTGCTCATTTTAAGATTTTTGAGGAAAGATCTGGAAGAGTTATGGCCACCCTAGAGGGAGGGTGTTTATCAGTTTCACAGAAAGCAACACAGACAGTTGGGATTGTCAACGCCCTAATTTGGGAGCTTATAAAAACATCTTAATTTTCATTCTATACTTGCAGTCACAGTGCTTTTTCTGGGACTCTCTTAAATCCAGTGGACCAATAATTGTCCAGCAGAAAAATAATTGTTGTTTATTATTTCTATAATCACTTTCATTAGGAAACTGAAGTGATTGTTTCAGTACTGAGTGTTTGTGTCAAGAATCTCCCTATGAAATGGCTACTTGACAGCAATTTTTGACCCAAAGAAATGCTCCAGTTTGCAAGATTTTATGCTCTGTTCCTAGAAGGATAACCATTTTGAAAAAATTTGAAAAGTTTACTCCCACACTCCAAATTAAGTTTGAAAAAGACAGGTATCAAGGACAGAGATAATATAATTGATAAAAGATCAAATATCTAGGAATTTCCCAAAATTACTTGTCTGTAATGGGCTTGACTGATCTGACTAATGGGACTAATTATTGACTGTAAGTTTTTGGTGTGAAGGTTGGGAAATTTTATGAATGCAGGTTGAGGTTTACCTATTTATTCATTTGTGTGCATTTACACACATTTTTTCCTCCGTACTTCAAAGACTCGGAGACTACAAAACACAAAAAGACAGGAAAAACAAACATACATGTTTTTATTCTAACAATGATATTCACTGAAGTATGTATTTTATTCTGCTTTCATTTTAAAAATAAATAAATAAATAAACCATTTTACTTGCTTTAATGGCACTAAATATATAATGTCAAACTTCCACTGCAATACATAACAAAATTTGTTAACTGACTTCACATGAAAATAATTTATCTAATGTGTATCTAGGAAGGCATATAAAATATAATAATACATAATATTAATAAAAATAATATATAAACAAAAGTTTCAGACTTGTCAAGTGAAACATATGCTCCTACTTTACCTTTCTCCTGTACAGAGCAATCTAAATATATCACATACTTATACTCCATGCTAGAGTTCTGATGTTGCAAATAATAGGACAGCTTGGTTATGCTCTACCTCCAAATTATTTCTTCCTCTTCAAGTCCCCATTCAGCACATACACGCACTCTTCAGTGAATTCCTAAGTAAAGTTCAGTTCGGTAACTAAATTACCATAAAAAAGGATTTAGTAGAACATCAATGTTAGATGATCTTTAAGAAAAAAATCTTATGCAGCTTTTGAAATGGAACTGGATATTTATATTCTACAAAAGTATTTGAAAATTTTATCCTCATTCACAATGTGACTCAATTTTCCATCTGTAAAGTAGGATTAATTCCTTCCTATGGTTTCATTTGTAATTCTCATTCTGCTATAAATACTCTGTTTGTAAGGATGCAGATCTTTTGCATGTGAATATTATATCATTCCACAGTGGTGAGAGTTTTTGGAAGAAATTTTTCAGCAAATATTAGTGTTCTTGTTGTTTTGTTTTGTTTTGTTGTTGTTGTTGTTTTGTTTTGTTTTGTTTTTAGTGGGTTTGATTGGCTTCTACAGTAACACACTTAGAACTGGAGAAACATTTATGGAAATGAATAATGATTTCATCAACTAGTGTAACAAATTTTATATTGTACAACTATGTTTGTACAACTTCAAAGTGAATTCATGTTGACTGCTTAAAGAATTCCATTCATAATACAAATAAAGGGAATTTTGGCTTAATTTCTCAGCAAATTAATATACAGACCATATAGAACTTCCAAAGCTCTACTCCTAAAAATAGTGTACTGAGAGAGGCATTATATAAGTATGGCTTCAACTTTATTCACAAGCTAGCAGGCTACGGTTAGTCTTCAGTAATAATAATAGCTGAGTTGCAAAATGTCATAATATATAAAAAGATAAAATCTGATATATAATATGCACACTCCAACACCTTTATCGGCTACTTGGTGATTCAAGTAGTAATAATAATTTAAAAGTATAAATTGCTGCATGGTACTTTTTTATTATATCTGTCACATGGAACTTTTTGGAAGGATATGATATCTGATTCAAGCTGTTTGAAGCCTATGGAGAAATTTTACTGGACTTCATTGAAAAAAAGTCTGAAGGCTCTGTTCAGAGTTGTCTTGTCTTACTGTAGCAAATGACAAGCATAAAAATTTCCACTGTATCATTATTACTCACTTTCATTTCTTCCCCAAATACACAGCTCTACTTCCACTATCACCAAACCATTTGAATGTAATATTGAAAAATGTGAAAATAAGTTTTGCAAAGCACTTTCTCATAGAAATTGGCTGATAAGATATTATTCTAAAATCTGACTTTATTTTAAGAGTAATAATGGCAATTATAAAAATGGGGTTGTTATGTGTAAGCCTTTGACTGAAAAGCTATCTTTCTGTTAGTGTTAACATTTCTCTATTTTTTCCCAGTTAAAAATTTGCTTTCAATTCTATATCAGAGTTTACAGTGTAAGAACTTGGGCCTTCCATGGTTGCTTTGAGAGATAATGTGCATTTGTTTGATGTACTGCAGTTTTCAATATAAAACTTCAACTAGACTTAAAAATGGGATTTCACCTCTGTAAAGTACACTATTACAAAGTTACCATACAGTAAAAAATGAACATTACAAAAATAGGTTTCCTGTGAAAGATAACTTCATATCCAGTCTCTGTAATGTAGATGACTTGTTTTATAATTTCCTTCACATAGGAAAAAAATTCTTATCCCTTTGAAGAAAAAGGCAGACATAAAGAAAACACAAGAACACAAGCCTGCAATTGAGAGAAAGATAAATGGTCCTGCACAGGACCTAATCAGATAACATAAATGCACAGATATTAATGAAGCTGTCAGGATCTAGTCACTGTACTGAAGAACTGATGTATACATTGTCCTTTTAACCTTCCACAGTGATGTAGTGATTTGTAAGCTGCTGACTTGGTACTCCATTACTGGAATCTAAGCTATTGTTTTAAAAAGAAATAATAATGTTATAGTCTATAAGCTAGTCGAAAGATGCTTACTATATAACAAGTATTAGTAATAACTGGATGAGAGAAAGGAAAAAAAAATGGAGAATGTCTCAGTTCATATTTTCAGTCTTTCAGTCTGTAGTACATAATATCTTCATTGTATTATGCATGATTTTTGAAAGGTTTCCTTCAGATCAAGAAAGTTTGCATACTCACCATGTCTCAGAAATCTTGTTTATTTTCCTAAACTAGAATATGCACCAAAACTTGGTGCTTTTGTATTAATCATAGAATCTAAGGATTTGTATCTTACTGGAGTAGACTGAGGATGATGACCTCAGATTTATAGTCATTGTCACACCCCACAGGAGAAACTACCGTAAAGAAGTTCTACTGTAAAGAACTAAGAAGAAAATGATAGTGAATTTATAACCCTATACCATGTGATAATGTAACCTCGCCTTTACATTCTCTAGCCCTTCTAAACAACAATAGTTTCATAACACATATATACATATGAGTACATTAGATTTTTTTTCTTTCTTTGTTTGTTTTCCATTAACAAAGAACTTTTACAACTTTAATCAACTGTCAGCAGATTTAGGTACCAGATTTAAGGGAATTCAAGGGTAGGATTCATATTACTGAAAGCAGATGTTTACATCTTTCAGTCATTGAGATTCACTTTCTACTGGCTGGTGAAAAACAGACATTAGTAAGTAGATCAGGCTATTTCTTCCCTAGAATGACTTCTGCTAACAGTAAGCAACATATGATAATTTTCTCAGATCTATATGGCTAACTTAGAGAAGGTAAAAATTGCCCTAAGTAAGCAGACTTGTTAAACTTCAACATCATTAGTTTTTCATCTTTTCTATTGAATGTGTTCTCTCTATATCCCCTACTAATGCAAGAGTCCTGTATTCTACTCAAATATATGAAATATAATAGTTTACATGGGCACTTCAAACTTATGTTAAATATCCATATGGAAAACAAATGATTTTTTTATTTTTAATTAAAACACTAAAGATCTAATTTAGTCTTTTGAAATCAATACAGAGACATAAGAACATGTGCAAAATTTTAATTTAAATAATTACTTCATAATTGTGCATAGTTTAATGAAATTAAATTTTATAGAATTTGTGCAGTTACATATATTATACATATATTTTGTATTAAATTCAGTTTTTTTATCTTCTTTTTTTTTCTTAGAATAGCAGTGATGCTGATATTAAAATGTCATAAGAAGCTGTCTTGTCTCCATCTGTATGAATTCAACATGTTTTATTAAGTATTGCTGTAATTTAAACTGTCAGATTTTAACAGATATCAGTGATTAATGGAAACAAGTTAGCCTTCCCTTCTACAGTGTATGCAACTTCAAAGTCAAAATAGTAACTTGAAAATATAACAATCCACAGAGTAGGAAAATTTTTGTGATACTATTGCACTGAATCTTGAAGTTGCAAGGTATCTGATGTATGTTAATATTTATTTAAGTGTTTATTAAGTGAATATTTAAGTGGAAAAATCACTACTTATTTTGCCTTACAACTTGGCTGGTCCTTCATTTTTTGTTTTTTTTTTTTAAGCCCTTCTTATATTGTGGCACCCAAACTGCATGCAGTGCTTGATGTGAAGTCACAAAGAACAGAGAAAAGCAGGACAATTGCTCCCCTCAC
This sequence comes from Gallus gallus, assembly GCF_016699485.2. Lineage (NCBI taxonomy): Eukaryota > Metazoa > Chordata > Aves > Galliformes > Phasianidae > Gallus > Gallus gallus. Next base: position 95,110,595 of record NC_052533.1, on the reverse strand, counting down.
CCAGTGGAAGTGCTGGGCCTGATACATCCCAGGGTATGACTGGGCCTTTTGGCTGACAGGGCACGATACTGACTCATGTACAACATGCATACTCATTTGAACACCTAGACTAGCTGCTAGCCCAATGTAGCCCTATTTACTATAATCCCCTTAGCCTGACCCATCAGCCAATTAATCAATTTCCAAAACTGAATTCTGAATTGAATGGAAATATATAATTTGTAAAATTTTTTTGCTTTTTTATTCACCACATATCAGACTTCTGTCAATGCCACTCTTCAGGTCATAATTTCTGTAGTCCATACAACACTGTTACAGGAAAATAATTTTAATATACTTCCGTGTGTGGCTGTCTTCTCCCTAACCTTGCTGTTCATCTGGCAATATCAATTGCTTCATTTTCTGAGAGATTTTTCATCTTAATGTAGAATCATAAAATGGCTTGAGTTGGAAAGAATCTAAAAGCCACTCAGTCCCAACCCCCCGTTGTGGGCATAGCTGCCACCCACCAGATCAGGCTGCTCAGGTCTCAGTCCAACTTGGACTTCGATGCATTCCGGGATGGGGCATCCACAGCTTCTCTGGGCAGCCTGTGTCAATCAGTGCCTACATCACATTACATGTGCATTGTGGTTTTGAGGCGTGTTCCATAGCTCATATTTTGAAATTTAAATGTAAAACCAAGATTAAGATTCAAAACAATGTCAGTAGTAATAAACACTGACCAGTATTCAGTTGTATCAAGTGTATTTCCCAGTATTCAGAGAGCCCTTCTTTTGTGGCATAACACTTTTTGGAGAACTGGATACTTAAGCCCTGATCTAGTACAGGAAGTGAGTGCTTGCATAAAATGAAGATCACACGCATTCCTGTTAAGGAAAGATTTTTGCTGTCACGTGAAGTTTATAAAAGTTTCCAAGTGTGATGTGTTGCAATTCATTTTTCATTTCTAAATCCAGGCTGTTTACAGCTGTATTGTACTGCCAGCTTAATCACTGACTTTAAGATGCTCATTTGGGATTTATTTTACTGTCTCTTGATGGAAAAGTTAGACCCTCACATTTGTAGGTCAACAGATGTGTATTTCACCTCTGCTGCTCCTCTGAGTGAGTACAGGAATATTTTGCAGATGCTGTCAGATTATTTTTCAGGCCCATTTCAGATATTTATGGTTTGTTCAGGATCAGAACTGTTGAAACCATTTTTAAATCTGTTTGATACACTTGGAAATCTAGTTTGAAAATACAGTAGATTAATCAGACTGAAGTTTTGAAATGCTTGGGTCTTTTGTTTCTGTTCTTGATTTGGAATTGCAAAGAAAGGTTAAGCTAGGCATTAGGTGCAAGGTGACAGTCTAAGAATCTAGATGCAAAGTAAATTCTTTTAGTTTTAATAAGATGCTTTTCTTCAGTAATTTCCTTCAGTATCTGTGAGGTAAAAGATCTTTTGTTTCCAAAACAATTTTTGTAATGGTACTGTTATCTATACCACAATTATCCCATGAGTTCTGGAGAATAGTTTTAGAATTCTAATGTAGTATTAATTCCAAAGGAAACTCTAAATTAATTGAAGAAAATAAAAGTGGAATAAAGGTGAAAAGAAATAATAAAGATTTTCTTTAATAAATAAAAGAATATTCAAGCTCTTCTCAGTAAAAAATCTCATCATATGAGCAATGTAGTTTGATAGATCCCTACATTATCTGTACAAATTTATATAGAACTTTAAGAAATAGTTTATAATTAATGTCAATGTTATGCAACAAACAAACAAACAAACAAAAATAACAAAATGAGGTGTTTTCAGTGAGATGTTTTCAGCACTGAATAATATATGAGTAAGACAAAAATAATTCACTCACAGCAATGAAATAATGAAGGAATATTTTATTTTCATTGAGGTCACAGAGTGTTTTACCAACTCAGAGAAATCTTGTTTCATTCATAAGGTAGAATTTACAGATTTATCTTTCCCGTTAGATCACTGAGGAATACTTGCTAGAATTAATTTTAGTGGAACTAAAGAGTGTTCTTGAAAAATCCTTCACGTACTTTTCTACAACAATATGAAGCATAGAAATATTCACAAATCCGTTATCTTCCATTTGTTGTTGTTGTTACGTTTAGCCAATTAAACTTTTTTTTTTTTTTAACAACACTAATGCAGTAATGAAAATTAACTTTATTATCTCATGATTACCTCATTGTCATTTGAGTCATGTTTAATCAGAGTGAGCAAGACACTGCAAACACAGTGTTTGGAGAAAGCCAAAAGAAGAGCCATACACTATGCTCTGCCAATCAAAAGTACTGCTTGGATACAGATGGCAAAACTCATTTTATACTTTCTGACTGTTGTGAGTTTTGCTGCAACATTATTGGGTAATAAAATTTTCAAATAATTTTATTTGTATAGGAGTTGGATTTTGAAGCTAAAACAAGTTATACCCTGAGGATAGAAGCAGCCAATATGCATGTTGATCCTCGCTTCCTAAGTCTGGGACCCTTCAGCGACATGACAACAGTGAAGATAATCGTAGAAGATGTTGATGAGCCACCTGTGTTTACTTCACGTTTATACTCCATGGTGGTGTCTGAAGCAGCAAAAGTCGGCACTATCATTGGAACTGTTGCTGCCCATGATCCAGATGCCTCAAATAGTCCAGTCAGGTAATTAGAATTACAGAATGATGTAATTACTTAGATTGGAAAAGACCTTCAAGTTTACCAAGTCCAAACGTCAACCTGACCTATTGATTCCCATCACTAAATCATGCTCCTTAGTGTCACGTCCACACATCTCCTAAATACCTCTAGGTTTCAGGACTCATCACTTCCATGGGTAGCCCATTCCAATGCTTGACCACCCTCTCCATGAAGAAGTTCTTCCTAACATCCAATTTAAATCTCCTGTGATTCAACTTATAAAACTTCTTAATTGTATACTTATTTAGCCTTTGTTTTGATGCTTTTTTTTTCAGATTATTTGCTTACATGGATAGCAATATTTTTTTTTTCCTTGCAGAAGGAGACAGAGATACTCTTTGCATATTTTCTGTTTTATGCACATGAATTGATAACATTTCAAAAAATAATATATTTAAGTCTCTGTATAATCAGTAGGTAGGAAAAATAAACTAGCAAAGATGAATTCAGGATTCCAAAGCAAAAATAATCCTCATTATATTATCTATATTAATTTATTTGTAAATTTTGGAAGAATGTGTTATAATCTGTAACAAATTATGTTGTGTTTGTTCAGTTATGGCCAAGATCTCTCTCTCTCTCTTTTCATTTTCTGATTGCACTATACACAAGATTGTAATAGCACTCAGACTCTTTTGCATGGTAAACCACAATTGAGAACTCACAAGAAAAATATATAACAATAAACTGTTTATGTGAAACAAATGGATAAGGTTAGACATATCCTGTATTTGTCAGGATTATTAAAGGCAATAGTCTTATGGCTTTTGTAAGTTCTGCTACAGTTAAATATCTTCAGTTGAAATAGAAATGTATATGAACTCTATAGACACATGACAAGGTGTCTCTTCCCTTAGGGCTACTTCCTTTGTTTTGTACATGAAGAAATTGTATTTCTGCCATAATCTAATGTCCAAGGGCATAAGGAAACTGTCAGGAAAAAAAAAAAAAGAAAAAAAAGCCACCAAATTTGGTTTTATATTTCACATTACCTAGGGGAAAAAAAAAAAAAAAAAAAAAAAACTCAGAAGAAAAGACTCATCGCCTGAATTAAAACACTGAGTTACTTGTTGTTCTTTTTTTGGTGATGCTAAATTTTTACTTTCATGCATAGAATATGGCCTTATGAAACTGATAGCTTCACTATTTTTGAAGCAGGAATTCTAATTGTAAAAGTAAAGCATCTGTTTTACTCCTAGAGGTGATACAAGTGTTCTCTCCTCTCTTTCATTACATATATTTGCAGCTGATTCAAAATAGCTGCTTCCTATCATGAATAAACAAGTCCTAGATGGATGACTTGGCAGGGATTTACTTGTGAAATTTATCTTTGATGATCTTTCTCTGCTGTGGCAGTATTTTCTGGCATGGTTGTTAGCATCTGGTACATAATATAGTTTTGCAGAACTGTGTAAAGCGGATTAAATCCAGTTCCATAAATTAAGTCCATGCTCTGTATGATTTTGACTCCTGTGAAAATCTAAGGATGAATTTATTGGCCCTGTTATAGGGTTTTTCAGTATTTTTTGTTTGTTTGTTTGTTTTACAATTCAATAATAAAAAAAAAAAGTTACATCACCAGTTTACCTGACATCTAGAAGACTTCTGTGTCAAAGTTTTTTGGGATTTAAAGGAGATGAAAATGATTAATAGCAAGTGTTTCTCTATATGCTTGTTGAACTTGCTATGTATGTTTTCAGAGGCACTGACAAACTATATAGAGATGTTCTGCATCTGCTATGACATACATCAGAAACCAGGTTATCCTAAAACGGGAATCTGTTAAGAGAGATTAAAGCATAACATTTTTCATGATTGATTTAAGAAGTTTAATTTTTTAATCTGTAAATAAGTACTCATAATTCCAAATATTGGAATATTGATAGATTAAAAATTTTGATTTGCTACAATTCAGAGAAGGTTGCAAATAAATGATCAAATATGCTTAAAACTTTGACAGTACAAAAAAGGAAAGGAAAAGGAAAAGAAAAAGGGAAAGGGAAAGGAAAAGGAAAAATAGTTTGAAAATAAGAGGTTATTTCCTATGGACCTGAGAATTATTGATGTTTGTAAAAGCTTAAATAAAGGGTTTTAAACTCCTGCAGTTCAAAGATTTTCAAGTTTTAATGGCTGCAAGGAATTAAAGTATTAAAAGTGTTTAAAATAGTTTTCCTTCCTTCCTTCCTTCCTTCCTTCCTTCCTTCCTTCCTTCCTTCCTTCCTTCCTTCCTTCCTTCCTGCCTTCCTGCCTTCCTTCCTTCCTCCCTTCCTCCCTTCCTCCCTGCCTTCCTGCCTTCCTTCCTTCCTCCCTTCCTCCCTTCCTCCCTTCCTTCCTTCCTTCCTTCCTTCCTTCATTTTAGTTTCTTTCCTTTATTGATTTTGTGCTTTTTCTTCCTGTTTGTCTCTTTCTCACTTTTCTCTCTCCTCTTTCTTTACCTTCCTCTCTCTCTCTCTCTCTCTCTTTTTACAATTTCTTATGATTTTGTAAGAAAGACCTTTGAATTTTCAAATTGCAGAGTAATAGTGTTAATAATTAGGAAACCTAAGGGCTGACAGGAGATTGAATCGCAGCTACTCGACCTGCCACAACTGACTGCTTTGCAGAGGTGGCAGACACAGTCTCTAGGGTAAGCTTGACAGGAACAAAGCAGAAGAAGAGCACAGCTAACCAAATAAACAACAGTACTGGCATGAAAGAAAAAAAATTGAAGTACAGTTCAAGCTGACTCAAAAAGGAAAAAAAAGCACAGTGAAAAACAGAGACCCTCAATTCATGAAAACTATTATTGGATTTATTAAAGTCTTTATGTCTTTCTCTTACTGTGAGATAATACAGAAAAGCAATGCTAAATGTATGACGGGTCTTTGTTATAAAATTTTTGAAGCCAAAAGGGTTATGTAAAACCCCCCAGTACAACAGAGTAGAAACTAGTATATTTCAACACAGAACAAACATATCATGCCATAATATAATTATGTCTGGAAAATCGTGTTTTTGCACTATCATCCATAATTCTTTCCTTCCACATTGTTAAAAGGTTTTGATTAATGCTATATCAATAATTTAATATGTTGTCAATGTGACAGTAATAGTAATGAAAACATTTGATCTGACTCAGACATTTTAATTCATCTTGATCTAAATGATAGTGCAAGATTCTGACCCAATATTAAATTGAATGTAAAGAATATTCCAGCTGTAAACCCAATGCTGCCTAATCAAATGTCTCTTTCTCTCAAAAAGGATATAAGCAAAACACCCACAGGCAACCTGACCTTTTCACTCATGCCGTTTTCTGTTTACTAAGAAGCTCATTTCCCCTTCCTAAAACAAGTTTGAAAACAAAAAATATGTTAAGACAAAGAGTCTGGGGCATGAACTTAAGTTTGTCTAAAGACAGCAAAGTGCTGGGAGCTGATGGTGATATAATCCCTTGATCTGCTGTCCATCCTCTTTTTTAATTTCTTTTTCCCTGCCCACGGAAGCTCTGAGTGATTCAGGGGCTCTTTTGCTGGTAACAGAAAGATTTATGCTCAGACTGTGAGTCCCTGTGGGAGCAAAGCCTGTCTGGTACATCCATGTAGCAAACTTCCAATTCACTTTCTCTAGGAGGATACTCTTCCATGAGTAAGTGTATATCTCCATTACAACAAAGGGGAAGAAAGAGGGAAATCCTACAGCCTCCCTTGAGGTAACAGAGTCTGCCATGTTCAGGACAAGTCATTCATTGACTAGCCTGCGTGCTCTTGCCTTTACTTACAGCTTTGCTTCCTTTAAAACCCTGGAGAAAATGGACAAAACCTAGCTCAATATGGGGAAACAATGGGAACTCTGTCTTTCTAATGAGAAATCAATGAAACATTTTTACAAGATATAATTGAACATAAATCAAAAGTTTTCTTTCATCCTTCACCTAGGTACTCAATAGATCGAAACACAGACCTCGAGAGGTATTTCAATATTGATGCCAACAGTGGAGTCATTACAACTGCCAAGTCTTTGGACAGGGAAACTAATGCTGTTCATAACATTACAGTCTTGGCTATGGAGAGTCGTAAGTAATAATTAAAAGATGAACTGCTTATGTGCAAAACTTCAGGTTTAGTTGGGACCAGCTGCACCAAGTATTACAATGTTTAAAAAAATGATAGGCAAAATAACTCTTCTTACTCAATGTATAAGACACTTATGTTATTAAAAAAAAAAAACACAGATATAGAACAGACTAAGCATTCTCTATTTGCTTTGCCACACTTTGTGTAGACTTCTACCTCTTAACAAATACAAAGGAAAATGAAATTAGTTATTAGAAATCTCACACTAAATATCATTAGGACAAAAGAATTGATTGCTGTTGGTCTACCACAGCACGCTTAAAAAGGATGAACAACATGTGAGTACTTATGTGTCGCCCTCACTCTTAGGTAAGATATTGATATTTTGTACTTCATGTTTTTTTCAAGTTATGAAAAAGTGATGAATAATCAAACTCTTTAAGCGCATACAAGAATTCTGTTAACAAAACTCTTACGTATAAATTCTGTGAAAAAATATATATGCCTTTATATTTGAATAATTTCTTTATTTAAATGTAATTCTTATTACTAGTCTATTGGGCTACCTGGGTTGGCCTTGGCTGTTTGCTATCAGTTCATAACACTATGTCTCTGCTGCTCTTTCATCCTTACTGTCTTGCTCCACTCCCCCTCCTTTCCCAGTCTTGATATTTGCAGGGCTGTTTCACATTTTCTCCCTCATTTCCGAACTACTGTGCAGCATTCTGTACCTTTTCTTAAATAAGTTATCACAGAAGTGCAACCAGGGTCACTCAGTGGTTCAGTTTTGCCCCAAAGTAGGTCCCTTTTATATAGGAACCAATAGGTAGAAAAGTTGGTTCCAAAACTGCTTGATATTTCACATGCAGGATAAAAAGAAAAAAAAAAAAAAAGAAAAAAAAAAGACATTGTGATCTATGTTTGAATGTTTCTATTTAAGAATTTCTAATGTTTAAGAAAATTTGTTTGTAATGCACTAAAAAAAATAGATACACCTTTTAACATTTGTACAGTTTTTTATTCTGTCCTGCTACATCACTAATAGGAAAAATAGTAGTAAAGATCAATAAATAATAGTAATGTAGTCTCTCCAAGTCAGAAGTTCTATGTCACAAAATAGATACAATATACACAGATGTTCATTTTCTTTATTCTACCAAATATATATTTTTTGAGGTTCATCCAGCAACTATTTACTGTTTGAGATTTAATGGTGACATTAGGTCTTGCACAAAATCAAATTTTAGCTAGAAGCATGCATCAATTAATAACACTGTTGAAAGGTATAGTTCTGTATACACATTAAATACTTTGGAATTTGCTTGGAAATACAAATTGCCCCACTTTTTTTTTTTAACTTCTTAATTTGAATTTTACAGATTACTTTCACCCATAATCAGTGGGCTATTCCTGCTATGAATAGTGCTGTTTTGACTCACTGCGCACTCTTGCTGATGGTTGAACATCACTTCTATGATCCTTCCATATGATAGAAATCAATGCTCTGATTAATGGGTTAGATTTTGAATGTAGCCTTGAAAATAAAATCTTGATTTCACTGATACTACTGAAAAACAGAAACATTGTTTTAATTTGGTCCAGAAGATTAAGCTAAGAGCCTTCCTTTACTTTCTAAGAGGGTTTGTAATTGATTTGGCAAGCATATGCAAAACAGTTCAAATGAAAAAAAAAAACATACTGACCCAAAGAAAATTCTCCCAGAGTTCTACTTAATTACATTGTTGGCTTTTTTTTGTTGTTGTTTTTTTCTTTTCCTTTTTCTTTTCCTTTTTCTCTTTCCTTTTCTTTTAATAGAGAATCCAGCACAGATTGGGAGAGGATATGTAGCCATAACTATCCTTGACATCAACGACAATGCCCCTGAGTTTGCCATGGAGTATGAGACAACTGTCTGTGAAAATGCTCAACCTGGCCAGGTATAGTTCTTGATACTTTTTATGTTTATTTTTCTCAGATAGGCAGTAATTTATTTTGAAAGTCTGACAGCTTTAAGATAAAATAGAATCAAACTTATGGCAGTAAAAATGATGCTTTGATGTGCAGCACAAGAAAATTTTCCTTAAGTCCTAAATTTTTTACCCTGCTTGGTGGTGGAAGGGTAGACTGTTTTGTGGATAAGGAATTGGAATGTCACAACCATAGTGTTGTGGTTAATGGATCTATGTCCAGGTGAAGGCAGGTGATGACCAGTGTCCCTTGTGGGTTAGTCTTGGGACTAGTACTCTTTAACATCTTTATCAATGATACAGATGATGGGATTGATTGCACCCTCACCGAGTTTGCTGATGACATCAAGCTGAGTGGTGTAGTTGATTAGGCAGAATGAATGGATGCCATCCAGAGGAACCTTCATAAACCCGAAAGGTGGGCCCTTGTGAACATGATGAGGTTCAACAAAGCAAAATGCAAGGTTTTACGCTTGGGTTGGGGTAACCCTAGATATGTATACAGACTGGAATAAGAAGTCCTTGAGAGTAGCCCTGTTGAGAAGGACTTAGAAGTCCTGGTAGATGAAAAACTTAACATGAGCCAGTAGTGTGCACTTGCAGCCCAGAAAGCCAACAGTATTGTGGACTGCATCAGAAAAAGGTTGGCCACAGGGTGAGGGAGGTGATTGTCCCTCCCTATTCTGCCCTCGTGAGGTCCCATCTGGACTACTGTGTCCAGGTCCAGGGCCCCTAACATAAGAAAGATATAAGACTTCTGTAGAGGGTCCAGAGGAGGACCATGAAGATCATCAGAGGGATGGAGCACCTCTCCTATGAAGACAGGAGCTGGGCTTGTTCATCCTGGAGAAGAGAAGGCTGTAAGGAGACCTCATTACGGCCTTCCAGTATTTACAGGGAGATTATAAACAGGAGGGAAATCAACTTTTTACATGTCTAGACAGTGATAGGACAAGGAGGAATGATTTTGATTTGATGTCAGGGAAGTTTTTCACTGAGAGGGTGGTGAGGTGCTGGAAAAGGTTGCCTAGAGTGTCTGTGGATGCCCTGTTCCTGGAGGTGTTCAAGGCCAAGTTGGATGGAGGCCCTGGGCAACATGATCTATTGCTTGATCTACTGGTTGGCAACCCTGCCTGCAGCAAGAGGGTTGGAACTTAATGATCATTGAGGTCCATTCCAACCCAAACCATTCTATGATTCTATTATACGACTGAAGAGAAAAATGAAGATGTAAAAATGGCATATTCTATGTAGTTTTAAAAGTTCTATTGAAATAATGTTAAGAATGCTTACTTCCTCATAATTTTACTGGGAAGTGGTCTCAATGCTTACCTTGTTCAAAAGCAAAATTCCTGTCTTTCCTAAAATGAATATACACTTTCAGTTTTCTTAGGAGCTATGGACCATAAAGTATGAATTTCACAAGAGAGATATATTCCTAGCAAACTCTCTAGTGCTTTTAATTCCTAACATAACTTTCAAATAGTCCTAGATTCAACTTACTTTATGAAATTCCTTGTAGTCCTAGAATCTGATGCTGTTTATCCTCGGTGTCTGTCACATTTTAAGTTTTCCATTTTAATTCACAAGACATCTAATTCTCCCTTTTCTCTTCCAGAAAGCTAGTAGATGTCTCATGCACACAAATCCCACATACTCCCTGCAATTCTTTACACTTTTGCACCTTCTTCCAGAATATTTTCCTTTCTGTGGCAGATGTTGTTTATTATACATTTCAAAAGTACAGCAAAATTTAAATTGTCAACAGAAAAAAAAATGACATTTGTTAGCTCACATTCATGAGAAACACAGGAATAGATGAAGAATGTTCTATTGGTGTATCTGTTTCTTGTCCCTCTGGTCCAGTCAAAACTCTTACATCAGTATTTATTCCTTCAAGGATTGTAAGCAATATTAAAATATTTTCTTAGAGATAATTTTTGACTGAATTTTACAAAATAAAATTTAATGTGTGAAAAAAAGAAAAAAAAAACTATTCTTATACATAGGATTTGTCATTTTCTTTTTCACACTTCTTTCTCTCTTTAAAATAAAAAAGAGCATAGAAATAATCAAAATAATAATCTCTTATTTGCAAAATACTACAGTGCAATATTGATTGCAACAACTGATAACTACAAGAGGGCTGTGCTCTGGATATTCAGAAGTGCTTCTTTCACCAGTATGCAGTTTATACTTTAAACACTGATGAATGACAGGGCCTAATTATCTTGAGGTCCTGCAGAGCATTTACTTTTATTGAATAAATTTCAAGTACAGGGAAAGTAAGGAAAAGTCATGTTTCAGTTAATAATAGTATTGACACATGCTTGGGAGTTAAGGAAATCAAAACATAATGTAAACAGGATTCAAGAGAGTCTTGACACTTCAGTAGGTAGTAGAGAGGTTATATAATGTACATGTATTTATGCTTCTTTATGTGCCAAACAGTGAAATACCTGTGTATCTCAAAACAGATCATCCAGAAAATCAGTGCAATTGATAAAGATGACCCACCAAATGGTCATCAGTTCTACTTCAGTTTAACAGCAGAAGCAGCAAATAACCATAATTTTACACTTCAGGACAACAAAGGTAAGAATATAAAGGCAATGGAACCTTTTTGTTTGAGTAAATATTCATGTCTAACACCTTCTGTTTTGAATATATTGTGCTGATTATGACCTACATAAACTTCTATTCTGGTAAGGATGTAAACTAAAGTAGAATCAGCCCCTAAATTAATTTTATCTGTAGACTATCTGTCAAGAGAATAAAGCTGTTTTCTGCATCATTTAAAGCCTTGAGCCAAAGATTAGCTTCATTTTTTTTTATTTTTTTTTTCCAGAAGTCACTCTCTTTTCACATTTTTCCACTGTATTTATACGTTTCTGTCTAGATTTTACCTTGGGGCAGTAACTGAAAAATGTCCAGGAATTCATGTTTTATTAAAATAACTCAAGGCATAAAAAATAAGTGTGCAGGGTTGGTTATCATTAAAACAAACAAACAAACAAACAACAACAAAATACCCACATTTTCAATAGGCATACCACCTTCTGAAAAATGTTTTGAAAATGGAAGCTGCCTGCAGTATTTACACAGACTTCTTACTAACATTTCCCCACAGACTTATGAAAAGACTCCCATGGACATCACATTTCTACTAGTTAAAATATCTGAAAGCGTGCTTCTAATTAGAGCTCTTATTGCACTGGATAGTATAGCAACTGGTTATGAGTCAGTTTAGCTATGAGCTAAGGCAAGTATAACTACACAGGTCACTCTGAATGTAATGCCTCCTATTTATTTCCATGGAAAATACAACCAGTACAAAGAGCACTATAAAATTATTTGGTAGAACATATTTTCAGATACTGAAAACTATTTCTGATCACAGTCACCACCATTAGTTATGCATTTTTGCCAGTGATGAACAAAAGTCTGCATGTGTCACCTGTAAAAATTGGCACCAGCAGAGGTGAATCACTGTTGCTGTGGCCACTGCTGAAACACACCATTCACTCAGCTATGCTCACATCATCTGTTTGGTTTACATAAATGTTCAGCAAGCATTGATGAATGTCAGTGGGTGCCATTTTTTTCCCACATGAAGAAATTCAATTCCACACCTTTATTCATACACACTTTTATGTCAGACAGCACTTTGTCAGACTGCTCCTCTGCTGCCATGTGTTGCATGGCAACAAAATGTGACAGAATATTGGTGGGAAGGTTCAGCCTCTACTGCCATACCGCCAACATTCCCCTCTGAAGTTGTGGGCCGACAAAATAAAATAGAAGGCATTACTTTTGAACCATCACTAATGAATAGAACCACCTTACTCTTGCATTGCTTTTTCATGTATTGTTACTAACCAAAGTTGCAAAATCATTTTTATTAATAAGACAAGAGACATATGGTGGACTAAAGTGTAATGTTTGTACAGACTTCAAAGAATTTTCAATATGTACATGTGACCTAAAAAAGATCTCTCATGCCTTTATTACCTTTTCTTGCATGTAGTTACTGACATACGTAATGTTCTTCATACGAGAAGCTTACAGTTTGAAACGAAGAACTGTAAATAATGATCAAATTAATATATTTCTAGAAATCTGACACTGTTACAAGCATTGTAAAGTATTCAATAAAAAGACAGTTTCTTTTTCAAAGAACTTATAATATGTTGAGGTCAATAGTAGATCCTTCTAATGCCAATAAAATCAGTGGAGTTACAAGACAGTGCAGCAGTTGCCTCTTCTGACATTATTTAGTTTTATACATATTGCATATGGTTCTATATGAAGAAATGTTTGCATGGTTTTCCAGAAAGGTCATAATAGATGACACAATAAGTTACCTCTACCGGACTATCAATGTATCTATCTATAGAAAGTCAGATAGCTAGATGATAGATAGACAGACCGACCGACCAACCTTTTCTATACATTTCTAGGAGATGTATCTCCCTACCTCTCAGAAGCGGTCAACCTGTATTGAACACAGTGAGTTTTGCAAATATTTTCTGGAACACATGGACTTTTTAGTCACCCAGCTCAGAGCAGCAGTGCAGCACACATTTCAGATTGATTATATTAATCAACTTGTTGAATCTTGGCTGAGATGGAAAACAAGTGCATGTCTTTATTATATGTGACATTACCTGTATTTGTGTACCAATGAGGTAATTTCTTTTTTACATTAAAAAAAAAGTCAATCACTGGTCTTCAGAACCTACTCACCTATGAATATGCTCATAACTTCCATGTTATCTATACTGCAAGTAGCTGTAACAGAACTTTAGAAGTTAGACATGAAATATATTCAAATACTTAATCTAATTATTAAAGTGTGACTTTTCCTTCTCCTTTACAATAATCGCATCTTCAGCTATACATCAAGACTGTGGAAATGTGAGCATACTAAAACCAAATAGACTTCTGCAATTTTGAAACGGTCTTTCATGAAAAACAGAAATATTTCTGTTTAGTTGAACTTGAATTTTCAGCTGATCCTACCTCTGTAGACAAAGAAATGTAGATAAAGGAAATATAAGCTCATTGAAATAATATGAATGTGCTTCTAAATTCTTTTGAGTGAAAGCCTGTATTTCTTATAGACTTATGTTCTAGTAAGACCAAGTATTTTACTTTTATCCTTTTATTCCTTCACCTAGATAACACTGCAACTGTATTAACCAGACGAAATGGTTTCCGAAGACAGGAACAATCTGTTTTCTACTTGCCAATATTCATTGTGGACAGCGGATCACCTTCACTTAGTAGCACTAATACCCTCACCATAAGAGTCTGTGACTGCGATGCAGATGGTATTGCTCAGACATGCAATGCAGAGGCATATATCTTGCCTGCGGGACTTAGCACTGGAGCCCTGATAGCAATATTGGCTTGTGTTTTAACATTGCTAGGTAAGTCTTCTTCCTATCATTATTATTTTTCATTTAAGTAACTATAGATATATATATATATACACACACACATATATCCAGTTCTTTTCTTACTTTTTTTTTTTTTTTAACCACTACATTTTTTTAAATAGAATATCTAACGCTGCAAGCAGAACAGTATGTTGAATCATGAACCACACAAAACCCTCACTCGGGGATTTACAAGTTCAAATATATTTTGTTTCTTTTTCAAGCTGCCTCCAGAGGCATATATGAAATAACATTAGATGGAAAAAGATCATTTGCAACAAATGTATTATTTAAGAAGTAGACAATGCAGTTTATGGAAGTATTTCTCTAGTTTAATGTAATAGCTGGTCATTTTCAGATCAGTGTGTTTTCTTTTCAGAGATATAACTCTTTTAGAACATTTCTTGAATTGCAGAGAACAAAAGAAACTCAGGAAATACAATTGATATAATTTACTGATGAGAATCATCGTATTTAATTGAATATCTTCTACAGAATGATGTTAAGCTTGCAACAGGAGGCACAATTGAATTTTATGTTATGCAGTGAAACTGCAGCTGTATAAAAGACAGGGGTAGCAATCAGTTTGCAAATAGTGAAGAAGTGTCAAGAGCCTAGTTTAGTTAGCATTTCTCACTTTGTGCCAAATCCTTAAACAACGTGCCTGCATGGTAGCATTACAAGCCTAAATCAGGGAATAAAGATGAAGAATCATTCTTGCATCTGTGGGATGCAGATGAGCAGAGGTGTAATTTCACTTATTGTCAGTAAGATATAATATTAAAGATGTCCCAGTTGTCCCAATTCAGCACACAGGTATTCTCTTGAGTGTTGCTACCATTGGAGAGATTTCTCTTTTTGCTGGATTCACATATCAGTCCAAGTGGAAGGAGGAGACTAAAGTCTTCCCAAATTCATGTAGTCCCAGTGGTGAATTATCTGTTGCTGTTATCCAAGTAACTTGCATCAGATCAAGAGATTTTTGTTGGTGCTTTTGTTTGTGGCAGCGTTTTAACTATGTATAGGAGATTTCTCATTGACTTTGTGGTTTTTTTTTCACTATAAGCATTACAAAAAAATGTTCCTACACATACAAATAAATGTTCCTTCTGCTGCTTTGTGACAAAAAAAGCCAACAACATAAGATTGTTCAATCTTATTTAACATATAGTTAGGCCTAAACTTAAGAAGACATGGACGTGAATTTTTGTCAACAATTTTAATGAACATTTTTAAATGCATTTTTCTTACAGTATTTCTAGGTCATCTATATTCCCAAATGGACTTTATTTGCACATACAGATTAATGGTAGACTTCTAAAAGATACACAGTGAGTGTTCTTCTGTCAAATGACATTGACATCAGTGAAAAATTGTCCATTGAAAGGATCGGTCAAATGTACTTAAGAATTCTGTAACAACCGGAATTCATTTAATCCCAAACTGGAATGTCACAATTTCTGTTTATATATGTATATGTATGTATGTGTATATGCATATGTATATACATATAAAGAATTTCTAAAAAATGAATAAGAACCTATCACAGCTAAAAGTCAGGCTGGCCTGGACATGTGCTTTTCAGAAATAGGAGTCTTATGTGTTAAAGAAGGGTATTCAGTGGAGATACAGCACGTTATCAGGTAATAAGAACTTGCTTATTCTACTCAGTATGCCAGGCCTTAAACACAATCAGTAAGTTAAGTAACCTGAGCTTTTATTCCAATCACGTCTAGATTTTGCCAAACAAGCATTTGGTAAAAAACTGAGGATAAACTGTGTGGACACAGATTTTGAATAATGGGCAGTGCACTGAAGAGGAATCTGGAAGATGACTGCCTTGCCATTGATTTTAATTGTCAAGGAATTGGACTTTCAAATTTATCTATATGGATGTGTCACCACTGTTTATCCAAGTAGACATTTTAATGTGCTCTCATTGTTTCCTTTCTATTCTTTTGGGGTACAATTCAAAGTTGCAGGCACAATTTACTCTGTGTTTGTATGTTAACCCTGGCTTTGAGTCCTGCAATTTGATGTTAGATCCTGATGGTGTTTTGTCCCCAGCCAGGTTTCAATCTTCACAGGTAAGAGATGCCTAAGGAACACGTATTCCCAGTGAAACTGCAAACAAGTCTTGTTTGTCTGATTCCAGAGTCTTTCTTCCTCTCATTTGTTACCAGAGGGCAGTTTCTGGATCAGTTGCATGGGTGTACTGCTAGGAATTTCCCTTGTAGTCCCATTTCCCTTTCACATACTTTCCTGAGAAAAAAAAATAAAAAAATCCTGAAGATCAGCTAGTACTGCATAAAAAATAGACTTCAGCTGTTAGTAAGGATGGATGAGATTTGCACAGATGTCAAAATGTCATGAGTACATGCATTCTAGTGCTAATATCTTGAATTCACAACAAACTTTTATCTGCTTAATGTTAGTATGATGTGCTTTAATACTTGTTCTTGCCCCTTAGAACCATTTGTCTAACAAATAACCATTTGTCTTGAAGTGTCAGATTGTCTCAATGAGATTTCTCAGTGTAATTATTTTTTTACTTAAATAACTGATCAGTTTTAGATAAGCACAAAGTTTTCACTAATGCTAAGAAGTAAAATTATTACTACTTCATGAGTTCATTATGATCACATACAACACAGAAATATCTATTTTGTTCAAAGTAAAATCATTTAAAAAGTTATAGACATTTTACTGAAATATATTTCCCTCCATAGATTGACTGATAGAGATTAAATCCTAAATCCTAAATTTTATTTCACAAGAAAATTCCAGTACTTTGTTAATTAAATTCCAGTACTTTCTTAATTACTCAAAAACATTTGTAATTATTCACTTTGCAGTAAGGTTGTGCTTTAAAGAAAAAATACCATAATAAAGAAGTGCTTGCAATTTATTCTATAAAAAGCATACGGAAAGCTGGCTTATATTCTTTTTAGAATACATAATTCTTAGAGAAATAAGAAAGATTTACTTTACTTCCTCTTAAAATTACAAGGTAATTTAATTCAAGGTAATTTGTTTTTCAGTTATCATCTTCCATACACAATAATTGCTTATGTTAAAAGATTTTTTTTGTATAAAATATCTGCATAAAATCATACACACACACAAAATGTTCAGTTGTAGATAACCCAATTATATTACAGAGGTTAAAGATTTTCTTTGTATTTAAGCATCATCTTTCTCTTTAGCATCCATTCAATGTATCAGTACAGAGACAATGGTAATATATGTGCCCCTAAAACATTTATCCTATGTTTTATTTTTTCTCTAATGAGCCTAAAATTATTTTTTCTAGATTTTCAGCCACTCACTAATTACTGTCTTATCTCTGCTTTTGTAATTAATATAGGAGAAAAATCCATGACTTAGTGAGAAATTGATCGGTTTTAAAATAATTTTCACTTGATTTAGGTACCAGTGAAATTTGTTTTGCACCTGTATTCATCTCTGCAGTTGCTGAAATGCAAGTAAAAACTTTGTTCATTGAGAGATTGAACATTATTGTTCATAGATGTTTGAAGAGCTAAAAATTAATAATCTCATAAAGCCATCCGAATGCTAAAAGGTTTAACCTTTAGAAGGACTCCAGGTTTCTCTTGGCTTCAAGCAAGTGTGTGATGTACAAGGAATACTGCATAAAACATTCAGTGCATCTCAATTTTTATTGCATCTTCAGGCAGACCTGCCTACAGAGCTTCATATATTTTCACTTATTAACAGTTATTTAACTTCCAAAATGAAGACTGTTAAGAATGACAGTAGTGGAAAAACACATTTACACTTGATTAAAGTAAATGATTATCTGCTTACCTACACGGCAATAAAAATTGTGGCAGTAAATATTAAAAATATTCAAAAAATTATGTTGATATCAATTTTGACTTAAATGTATATTAGCACTGTCAGCAAACTAATTTGTTTTTGATTAAAAATATCTTTTATAATAGGAAAAAGCTGTAAGAGTGCAGTGCATCTGTTGCCTGATAACATTGATATAAGAATAATACTGCTATCTGTTATACCTACTCTATTTTTTCTATTTTACAAATATCAGAATATTTTGAAATTTCATAAAAATGCTTTAAAGGTCAAAGTCCTATATTTTCAAACTACTTATGTAAATGCTGAAACAAAATGCCCTAAACCAGTGGTGTATGAACTCAATAGACAAGACAGGATTCAGGGAGATGCCAAGAGGCTAAAAGTGAGACTGATGCTGATATAGCAGTAGGATAGTCACAAGTTAGTAGATGGATCATTAGACTGTGCCTTAAATATATATATATATATATAGTATTTTAGGGGGAAAAAAAAAGAAAAAGGAAAAAGGAAAAGGAAAGGGAAAAGGAAGGAGTAAAAAGGAAAAAGGAAAAGGAAAGAGAAAAAGAGGAAAAAAAATAAAAAGAAGAAGAAGAAGAAAAAGAAAGAGGAAGAGAAAGAGAATGCTTTTTTCCAAAAAGGAACTTTTCTCCAGAATTCTTTTTAGACATACATGACTCCAAGGGAAAATAAAAAGATTTGCAGGTCTGCCTTTAAACAGCTTACTCTTTAGCCTATTTGAAACAGTATTACAATGTCTATGGAAGTATAATATGAATTTCTATGTGTAACATCTCTCAATAACTTGTTTAGTTTTAATCAAGTGATCCTCACGTTAAATTACATCTCATGATAACTGGATTGATACTGCTTTTAAAAATTCTTGCATGAAAAGGAAGACTTTCAAGAATTTCCTATATTATATAAGGGCTGCTCTGAAAGTAAAGCCTCCTATTTTATGATGTTGACCCACAACATCAGAGGTGGTTGTTGGTTGTATGACAGTAGAGGTTGAACCTTCCCACCAGTGTTTGGTTACATTTTGTTGCCATGTGACAGATGGCAGCAGAGGGGCAGTCTGACAAAACGGTGTCTGACATGGAAATGCATATAAAGAAAAGGCATGTCACCAGATTCCTCCATGTGCAAAAAACAGCACCCACGGACGTTCACAAATGCTTGCTGAACATCTATGGTGACTAAAAAGTGAATGAGACCACAGTGAGGTGATGAATGGTGTGGTTCATCTGTTGTTGTTTCCATGGAAATAAATAAGGGGTATTACTTTCAGAGTGACCTGTGTACAATTTATAGAGGAAGCTTTTGAGACTGCCAAGAGAAGTTCATACTTGATTATATTTAAATGAGCTTTTTATTTTCAGAAGTTAATGAAGCATTTAATAGTCATATCAAAGTTACTCTTAAGAATAGATGTCAAACCTTAGATATGTGAATGCATATAGCAATATATTCTTAAGATAAAAATAAGCAGTAAATCAGAACAGATCAACTGAGTGTGGAATTATGCTTAGTGATCAAGTTACTAATATTTTTACATTCATAGCAATGCCTTCTCTTTTCTAGAAGTATCATTATCTCAGCAAATGTTATCCTGATGCTACAAGATAATATTAATTGTTTTGTAGGAGGATGATTCATGTCCCACATATGGGTAAAATATTACTAGCTTCCATGTTTTTGAATATTTTGAAATTTCATAAAAAAACATTTTGAAGGTCAAAGTCCTGTATTTTCCATGCCATTAATGATGCTTCTTTATCAAATCTGTGTTTGAAAAAGGGAAGTCCTGACTTTGTTGCTCACAGTATTTTTGGTTGACACCATAGTTTAATATCAACTTTTGAGCTAAAGGAAATATTAAAGACTAGAATTTAAAAATAATTAACTTTTCTTATGCTAGCTGATCCAGTAAAATCCAGTGCTGACAGTTGTCGTTATAAATAATTCATATACCTAAAGTACAGTGCTTTGGACTTAATAGGGAAGTATAGTCTTATCTAAAGATTCTGTTAATTTATGTCTGTAAGAGAGTTTTAAGTTACACATGGCTTAACAATTCAGTCTTCCCCGATCTAGTAAGGTGGGTGGGTGGGTAGGTAGGTTTTCTTTTTTTTTTTTTTTTTTCCCCCCCATATGAGATTGGCCATATACTTTAATTTAGACACTTCCCAAACTGTGGTTGTTAAATTCTAATCAGTTAGTTTATGAATGTGCTTTTACTGCTTAGGCAATTAAGAGTACAAGAAAAGGTCTCTTTTTTATTTCATGGCTGTGAGATTGTATAGTGAGACTGAATCAGTCCTGAAATTTATGTTTAGCAGATAACATAGGATATAGAATTAGAAATGAAGACATTAATTCAGAATGGCTTTGGAAATAAATTCTTTAACAACTAAGAAGCTCATGGTTTAAAAGCCACTTTAGAACCTGCTAGTTTTGAAGTCTAACTCCATAAATTGCCTGCAATTTCCTTGTGTCTTTACCATATAAAATAATGAGTACTTCCATACCTATGAAAAATGTAAGCAAACTTTAATGTTTCTAAAACTTCAATGTTTTTGCATTCCAGTTCTTGTCTTGCTGATTGTCACCATGAGGCGACGAAAAAAAGAGCCCCTCATTTTTGATGAAGAGAGAGATATCAGAGAAAATATTGTCAGATATGATGATGAGGGTGGTGGAGAAGAAGACACTGAGGCTTTTGACATGGCTGCCTTAAGAAACCTCAACATCATCCGAGACACCAAGACCAGGAGGGATGTGACACCTGAGATTCAGTTCTTGAGCAG